>NC_038243.2:6496366-6721170 GCF_000004515.6 Glycine max | reverse complement strand
ATTTTATTTTTATATAAAATCACAAATAGTTTTTTTTAATTATTTAAAAAATTAATGTATGTTTTATTTTTTTTGTTTTATTTAATATTTTTATATAAAGAATATTAAATAAAACAAAAAATAAAACATTCATTAATTCTTTAAATAATTAAAATAAAAAATTATTTATTAATTTTTAAAAAAATTAAAGTTGTAAAATAATTTATGAGTTTAATATAAAAAAATTAATTTACTTTACGACTTTAAAATCATAAAAACAAAAAAAAAATATACAACTTCAAAAGTTATATTTTAAACAAAATTGAAGTCATACAAAATTTTACAACTTTTATGTTTTTTAAAAGAAAAAAAAGAAAAAAAAAGTCATAACATATGTTATGAATTTTAATTTAAGAGTGATAACCTCTGTTATAATTTATCCCTAAATGGATATTAATTTAAAATCTACTTCAAATACTATTTTTTTTTTAAAAAAACTGTACCTTATTGGTACTTTTTCCCCATGAATGCAATGCAAAGAAACAAAGATAATTACTTGCTTTTGCTCTCGGACTATCAATAGTCAATTAATGAATTAGATTTTGCTTAAATAAATTTCAGATTCTATGATATTTGTGCTTGCTTTTATATTGATACTTTGAGTCCGTTTATTTAAATTTATTTGTTTTAAAAGATAATTATTTTAATAAAATAAATAACTTTATATTTTTTTTAAGTGTGTTTGTTTAAATTATTTTTAATTTTTAAAAAACAATTTTCTTTTTATTTTGAGAAATAAATCATATTTGTTTATAAAATAAATTTTTTTATTTTAAAATACTTATTTTAAGTTTAAAAAATTGGTGCATTTTATGATTCTTGAGGTTCTACAATTCATTCATAATGTTCAATCAATTAAACTAAACTGGTATCATCATATCATATGTTTTCTTCTTTGATTTTAACTAAATTTTTTATTTTAATCTTTCACGTCATTATTTTAATATTTGTAAAGCTTTAAATTTTTAAATAAATTCTTTTTATATTAAAAGTTTTTTCATTTTATTTTTTATTATTTAAACAACATTATCATGGGTTTAATAATCATTGATAATAAAAAATACTTTTACATTATCAACTAATCATAAAGGTAAAAATCAATAAACTTATTATATATAATAGATTATGTAATGATGATATAAAATTACATAATTTGTTTTCTCTATTAATATTATGTTGATTCAAATGAAATTAAACTTTAATGTCTAAAATAAGATATTGAATTTAAATCTTGTAAATGAAAAAAAATAAGGAATCATATTAAAGATAGGCTCTGGAATTACACTAAGGTCAATTTTTGTCCATAGTCAATGGATGGGTCTTTCAATTCAAACTTGAGAACATTAATGATTCATTTTGAAGTTTGAATTGAAAGACCATAAGCCAACACACAATAGCTGCTTAGATACCTATGCTAACAGGTAGGCTGATAGAACCTCTGGCTTGGAGGGCTAGCACCTCGAGGAATTAGAAAAGAAACAGCTTATTAAAAAATGTCTTTCGCTGAATTTGTTTCTCATTTCTCTCTCATACACACATACATCTAAAACATAAAATAAGGGTGCTTATTAAAAAAAAAAAACATAAAATGAAGGTAGTGCTTATAAAAAAAAAACATTAATGACTATGCTTGCAGGAGATCCTACTGGCTCTGGATGGAACTACCGGTTTGAATATGTTGCCACAAGCAAGAGAATTCAATGATGTAAGTTTTATTAATGCCTTTTAAATTGTGTATTTGTTGAGTTTGGGGGAGATTGTTATTTAATTTTCTTGAATTCTTGTTATTTATTAAAAAAAATTCAAATTTCACATCGGCAAAAAATAAAACCAAGTTAAAGTATACAAGTGAGGGTCAATTCTCACCTGTTAATTTTTGAGGTTGAGTTAGATTCAAATGCACATTCACAAGATGGTATTAAAGCATATCCAAAATTCATTCAAAATTCATTCAAAGGGTTACGTGAGGGAATGTATTGGAAAAAATTCTCACGGTTAAAAATAAAATTAAATTACAATATACAAGTGAAAGATAACTTTCACCTCTTAATTAATTTTTGAGATGAAAAACTAACTAATGAATGAAGATTATAGAGAGTTGAATATAGTATTTGACAAGTAATTACAACTAATTATATTCCTGATGAAAATTCCTTTCATCTAAAACATAAAGTAACAGAATCACATAGAGTCAGAGAAAGTATTGGTTCTTAAGATTAAAAAAGGACCAAGACATGTAATAATATTGGAAAACGATTATTATCCATAGAATATTTGTTTCTATTTTGCTAATCAAACATTAAGTGAAAACGAAGATGTTCACAGCCAAGGCTAAGGCATATAAATAACTCTGTTTACCAATTAGCAATAGCATGTACTCGAATATAAACATAATCCAAAAGAAATTTACTACTAAGATTGTAATATATGAACCTGAAAGGTTGTAATTGCATCCTTCACTTTCCTAACCCATATGATGTATAATTAATTCTGATCTAATATCTGTTATCACATCCTCTACCTCATGCAATAGCATGTATTCATGATGTATAATTAATTCTGATCTTTTTTATGTGGTCTGTGCTTCGGTTTTCTATTGATAAAACTGGGATAGTATTAATTACCTATATTATGCAGGGAGACGTATTCGTCTCTTGCTTCGACGGGTCGGGTGATGTTGTTGCTCAACAATTTAATAAGATTAAAAAAATGAGGTTAAAATAAATTAAATAAAAGGAGAATGAAAAAAGGAAAAATAAAAAAAACAAACACTGCACCTCTTCCAAATCATCTGTAGCATCAGGGTGTTGCTCAACAGCCAGCTGCTGCATTATCTCCTCCAAGGACAACAATCAAAATTTAAAATAACAAGAATAAAAAAAAAAGCAGTTTTCACCAAAAGTCAACTGCTCCAGCATTACCACCTCCTCCTGGTGCTGCTCCACTTCCAAATTTTCAGCAGGTTGCAGTTCACACTACTTGAGCAAATCAACCAAGGACAGCAAAGTTAAATATGAAAAAATGATAATAAAAAAATCTTGAAAATAATCAAAAGCTACCCATTCTAATGCCCCAATGTTGCCTTCTCCATCAGAATCCGGCATTGAAGCAAATGCCTCACAGACAACATTAATTTTCAACTCATGGTCAAAGGGGGACAATGTTTCCACGAACTGAGATTCATTAAATTTTGACTTCAAGTCCTTGTCCGTGAAGTATGTCTTTTCCAACCAATGCAGCACCCGGGGGAATTTCTTAGTCTCTGGCCTATTGGACGTGAATAATGCTCACACGTCCATACATTTAACACAGCAACACATCCATTCAAATCAATTTTGGTAGGGGAGTGCTTGAGTTTTCTTGATGCAATACTCAGGGAATCAACAAGTTTGTCATGGACAGCTTTTGCCCAGTTAAAATTACCTAGATCATTAAAATCGTCTAGGTATTTTAAGGGAAAATCAAGCAGTGCCCTAGTCTTTGGAAAATAAAATTCTAAAAAGGAAACAGAAATATACAAACGATAAAAGTTCTCAACATCTTCATTTTTTTAATTTTTTCATTGATGACAAAAAAATTTCGGAACTAACTTTTCCATCACATAACTGATGGACAATAGAGTCAACATTTTTCTGTTTAAGATCTATTTCAACACCTGTATTTGGCAAGCCAAGTATAAGTGTGATTTCTTTAACAATTTTTTTTTTTTTTATCAACCTGTCTTGAATTAGAAAGGATTTGCTTTCTGGCTTCCAGCTACAGTAAAAAAAAGGCCAAAAAAATAATTATGCAGAAAAAAAATTCAAAACAAAAAAAAAGTATTCAAAATAAATTTTTACCGCCTCAAAAGCTCTAACAGCAATAAATTGATGATCATTTCACAGAGGTTGCCCAAAATCGAGTAAATGTTCTTTGATAAGGATTGTGAGGTAACAATGGATACTTCTTCCATGTTTCATCAATGTATTCAAGGAAAATACCTTGCCCCATTCCAAGGCATGTCTAATTGGACCCTTTACTCTATTAGAAATGAGAAGAATAAATTTGGATCCTAAAATCTTTTTATTTATACAATAAATAAGTAATTTTTAATATTTTTCTTGAATTGACAATAAAAATCAAGAACCCAAATCAATTAGTTTTATTTATTCCCTTTCCCATACTTTATATCCCTAGTGGGTGGTGGCTAATTTTTTTTATCAACTCATATATATGATATTAATTATGTTTGAAGTTTGAAGTTTGAAATTGAGTGAATATCTTCCTTTAATACTTATTTAATAAAAACTTAACGCCTGAACATTTTCTGATTTATTAAATTTATTGATATCATTTCAATGAAAGGATAACAAAAAAGACACAATTTGTTTTTGAAAACTTAACCAAACAAACTTCTCAACCTAATAAGAAAACGTCTAAATAAAATCTACAAAGTTATTCCACAAGTTTGAACTTAAGACATAAACTCCACAATCTCGCTACTGGCCCCCTGCAGAAAATGTTATTCCACCACCACCTCTTGATCCATCAAATTATTACACAAGTTTGAACTTTATGGCTCCTCGTTAGATCACGAATTTTCGGCTCCACGTGATCCACATAAATTTGTTTTTGGGTTTTCAATGTTTTGTGGGACAACATCTTTTTATTCTCAGCTACCAACAAGATTTTACAACCCTTGTGGTCATTCCCAAAGGGTATTCCAATCTCGGCCAAGTCGATTTTATGTTGAAGATCACGAAGGATGATAAGGATCTTGTCCTCCCTCTTAATCCTCTCACACAAAAGGGTAGCTCTTTCCTTTGGAGTTTTCTTGTGGAGTTGTAGACCCAATGGTTTTCCAAGTTCTTCTTGAATTCTTTTCAAATCTGGCTTTTTCGTCACGCTTGTCTCCACAACCACATTAAACAACTCGTCTCTCTCAATTCTCCTGGTGACTTTCTCCACCACATTTTCCCTATTCGCATTAATTGATCCATGAATCCCAAGTATGCCAATATCTGGTAGTTCGAGAGCCGTCATTATTTCATTCAAAATTATGGTTGTGAATTCAGGGGGCACGTTACTCCCCAAACGGCCTGAATTGACCACTGATAGTATATATATAAAAAAAACAACTGATCACATATCAATTATCATAATTATACTAATTAAAAAGTTACAAAATTATAGCCCTATAATGAAAGGAAGAGATTCAATTTTTAAAATTTAATTAAATAATTCTACCATAAGAAATCTTTATTATATCTAAATATCATTATTAAAACTTTAAAAGTATAATTGCGCTTCAAATTTTGTTAAAATAAAATTTAATTTTTAATTTATGATATAATCAAATGGTATTCCTACTATTATTAAAAATGATATATGTATATATTTTTTTAGGGTGATATTATGAATAAATATTTGTATGTGAATTGGGGAAGGGGAGGCAAGTCCACCCTAATAACATTAATATCTCGTTCCAAGAACAAAATATTTTTTCCACTCCAGTTTATTAGAAAAATTGTAAACATTTATTCTATATCAATAATTATGGTCGTGGAATGAGAAATGAAAAGAAAAAAGAAACAATAAATATATATGATAAATAATGTGATTAAAAAATAAAGAAAAAAGAGAAGAAAATGAAATAAAAGAAAATAATTCTCTTTATTCAAATCTCAAGGGTGGGTGTCTTCCTCGACGACTAAAGATGGATCTATACTGAGAAAATAGTTGTCGTTGATTTTGTAAGCATAAAACACTAATAAATAGACAAAAAAAAAGAATAATAATTTTATAAAATTAATTTTATATTATTATTAGTTTATTTATATATTTTATTTTTTAAGTAATTATTTATAAATTTTATTGTTTACTATTAACATTATACGAAATATGAATGAAATAGGATATTCTTTCAAATCCCAGAGTTTATCAGAAAAATTATAAACATTTATTCTATACCAAGAATTGAGGTTGTGGAAAGAGAAATGAAAAGAAAAGAAAAATAATAAATATATATTATAAATGATGTAATACAAAAAATAAGGAAGAAAATAGATGAAAATGAATTAAAAGAAAATAAATGATGTGTTTGTAGGTATCCTTACCGCGGCCACGACGAGGGGGTAAACGTCTTTGTTTGACTTCTCCTTTTGCAACACAAATTAGACATTAGAGAAGTGTATGAAAACAAAAAAGGAAATGAATAAAAATGATCCATCCAAATCCACTGTGCTCCCGTGACGGCCTATATTGCTATCTGCTAGTAAAATATATATATATATATAAAACAACTGATCACATATCAATTATTATAAAAATCATAATTATACTAATTAAAAAGTTACAAAAATTATAGCGCTGTAATAAAAGAAAGAGATTCAATTTTTAAAATTTAAATAAAATAAATCCAATTTTACAAGATAAATCCAATTATATATACATGTAAATGTCATTCTTTCTTTAATTAATGTCATGTAATTCATAAACTTAGAAATATAAACTAATATAAGCCAAACGCATCCATACGTATATCTATTCACGAATAACATAAGAATTTAAAAGCAAAAGACTTCGTGTTAAATTTAAAAGAATTGACACGTACTAGGCGATTTTCATTTCATCAAATTCCTTACATGTATCACAAGAAAAATTCATAATCCTTTTGCTAACAATTGATTTATAAGAAGTTAACAATTATCATGACAACCAAATCGGGCTAAAAGTGTAACTTAGTTGTAATAAGAAATATTCAAAATCTATTATAATACCTAGATTTTTTTATCTCAAATTATATATCAGAATACTAAATTCATTTTTTTAAGAATCATACCATGAAAAGTTTAAAAGATAAGTATTTTATTCATCTTTTTTAGTTTTTTTTTTCTTTTCATCGTACTTCTCATTCTCTATCAATTTTAAAATTTATCTAATCAATATTTTTTTATCTATTATTTTTATTATTTTTATTATTTTTAATTATAATTCTCTTTAACTAATGTAATATATTATTATATATTAACATCTTTTTAAAATAAGAATAATAATCTAATATTTTAAAATAATTTAATCAATCTTTTTTCTTACTAAAAGATATATTTAGATATCTTTATCTAAATAATTATTGGATTACTTTTAGGATGTTACAATTTTCAAATAATATTTTAAAAAACTTTTTTTTTGTAAAAAAGTCTTGAGATATTATTATTATTTAAAATTATATATATAAATATTATTTTAAGATGATATTCTGAATAAATATTTGTATATGATTTGGGGGAAGGAAGGGACGTCCACCCTAACATTAATATTAGGTCTAAGAAAATTGTAAACATTTATTCTATGAGAAGAATTGAGGTTGTGGAAAGAGAGATAAAAAGAAAAGAAAAATAATAAATATATATGATAAATGATGTAATAAAAAAAACAAAGAAGATAGTAGATGAAAATAAAATAAAAGAAAAGAAAGTATATGTTTGTAGGTATCCTTACCAGCGCTATGGTTCCTCTCGTTACTTATATGGCGGATCTTGGTCCCAGATGGGAACATTCTGAATATTTGAAGAAAAAGATGGACGAGATCGATATATATTATAGCTAGCAGTCAGGCAATGAAGAAAACAAAGTATATGTTTGTAGCTATTCTTACCATCGCTTTGGTTCTATCTCCATTAGCATCGTGGAGTCCCCCTGTTCCTTGTTCCTTGCGTGCGTCGTTGAGTCGTGAAGCAAGAAGGGGTCCTGCCTGGGGCCTCCCTTTGGGGTTGAAAGATAATGGGTTATTTAGTACATTTTGGTTGAATTTTTTTAATTATTTATACAGAACCCAAATACATTTGTAACCCTACTATTTTTTCACATTAAAATATTACATCATCTTGCGAAAATAATTCACTTATATTTTTCATATTCTTATTCCCATCATCCTTTTCAAATTCTTCAATTTCTAAAATAAAACTTATGTATATAAAGATATTTATCTATTATAACTTCTAATTGATATAAATTTATATACCAAAAAAATTATTATGAATTTTAATTATATAAAATAAATATATATTTTACAAAATTCGCAAACTAAAATACTAATTTTTTATATAAAAAATGAGTAGTTTGAAATAGCACCAAAACAGGTAACGAGGTCTGGTTCTGGATAGACCTATAGAATCAGCAAATAACCAATTATACAAGTCCTGAGGAGAAACATAAAAAAGCAAAAGAAGCAGTAACATGGACCCCTTTCTTTGCTAAACCATCAGCTACAAAGTTTCCTTCCCTCAAAGTATGCTGGAAGGATAAGCACCAATCTTTATCCATGAATGACCGAATGGTGGTCACCAAAGCTGCTCGGGGATGAGTGATAGAAACACCAGAGGCCATGGTAGAGTCTGATTCACCAATCAAATTTCGAATGTCGGGTTGAAATGTACCAATTTTGCAGACTTATTTGTATAATATATACCTTTTTTATTTTATAATATTGATTATTAGTTATATTATAATCTTGGGACTGTCGGATTGTAAGTGATACATGCAGAGGTGGTTTGTAATAGCCAAAAAACGACCCAACACACAAACTTAGCCAGTATGATTCCCTCCTATTCGTATTCTATCAAGCCAATCCAATATCTGGGCTTATCACATGTACGTGGACCATATAAGAAACATATAGAGGAAGGAATTGATCTAAATTAAACCTTGAACAAGCCCAGAGAAGTTGAAGAAAGTTCCTTTCTGCGACTGTGGTAGTAAACAAGCATCTTATCTCTTGGGGGCAAGCTGTCCTTGATCACAGGGTGGCTGAGAAAATTGGTCATCCATGCAATGGTGGCTGGAAATTTCAATGGGTCTATTATCTGCATTGATCCAACTTCCTCCCAAACAGGAACCAAGTAAGCAATCCATCCAAGTGCAATGTCAAGGTACCCAATATTGTCTCCTCCAAAATAATTCTTTCCCTTAATCTCTTCTATTTTCTCCATCATTTCTTTGGCTTCTTTCATAGCCTCTTCTTGTTCATCGCCGCTGGTAGACATTGCTACCCATCCAGCCTTCCCAAGCATTACATTGCAGTTGCACATTGTGATTGTACATGCTTGAAATCTGAACTTCACCCGAATTTCGTTGGTGTTTTTTGGGATCATCAATGATTATTCGTCAATGACAGGTACATGGTCTTATGGTTTTGTGAAATGATCATTTGACACAGCAAGGAGCCATCAATGTATTGTGTGAAATGATCATTAGACACAGCAAGGAGCCATCAAGGATGATGATTTCACAAAACTTGTGTAATAATTTGATGGATCAAGAGGTGGTGGTGTCCAGTCCAGTAAACTGAAAATTAGAATAATATTTTCTGCAGATGCCAGTAGCGAGATTATGGAGTTTATGTCTTAAGTTCAAACTTGTGGATTTTATTTAGACGTTTTCTTATTATGTTGAGAAGTTTGTTTGGTTAAGTTTTCAAAAATAAATTGTGTCTTTCTTGTTATCTTTTCATTGAAATGATTTCAATAAATTTAATAAATCAGAAAATGTTCACGGTTAAGTTTTTATTAAATAAGTATTAAAGGAAGATATTCACTCAATTTCAAACTTCAAACACAACTAATATCATATATATGAGTTGATAAAAAAAAATTAGCCACCACCCACTAGGGATGTAAAGTATGGGAAATGGAATAAATAAAACTAATTGATTTGGGTTCTTGATTTTTATTGTCAATTCAAGAAAAAATATTAAAAATTACTTATTTATTGTATATATAAAAGATTTTACGATCCAAATTTATTCTTCTCATTTCTAAAAGAGTAAAGGGTCCAATTAGACATGCCTTGGATTGGGGCAAGGTATCTTCATTGAATCATGAGTTATCTCAAGAATCGCTCGGCAAAATAGAGATGGTAAAACAATTCTAGATCAAATCTTGCAACTGGTACAATAGTTGTAGTGAACAACTCAACCCGGAAAGAAAAGAAAGTAAAAACAGACCCTGAGATGGGGATAGAGGGAAAAAAATAGAAAACGAAGCATAATTCATATTTTAAAAAGACAATATTATAAAAATTTTAAGGGATTTTCTTGATTAACAATTATAAAAAACCAATAGGATCTTCAAAACTATGATTCTCACAAATAATATATTAAACAGATAATGTGTACCTTTCTTTGTAAGAAGAAATTTCTCTCTGGTATATCTTGATTTCGTTGGAAGAAGAGACAAATAGGATTTCACTTCCGTAAACTTTCCTTTCAGTTATCTCTAAAAATTTCTCCTAATTAACTCAATTACAATTTAATCCTTAATTATTAATTATTTATTAGTTGTTACATAAGTCACGTCCCTTTTACATGTGAGACATTAATTTTAACAAATATAAGTGACGGAATGAATGTTTAGAGGTTTATTCCGTTATCAAGCATACTGCAGCCAAATGAATGGTCGGTCACAAATATGTTTAGTTTTCAGGTATGGTGGTGCTGAGTTTCTCATTCTCAAAGTCTTATTATCCATTGCCTTGCATAATTTATATATTCTTGCCCTTAATATTCCATTATTTAGTAATTAGTATTATTATTATGGTTGCCTCATGGTTCTGTATTAACTTGCTGTCAACACTTATTGAATTTGTTGACTCTGAATCCTTTGAACTTGAGACAGGTTGTGGGTGTTACTGTTTTAATTTTGACCAAACTGGATGGTTCTGCTAGAGGTGGCTGTGTGGTATTCTCTTCATTTTTTTTTCTCTCTTAATGAATATTTAATAGTTTTTGGATGAAAAAGTTTTCATTATTGGTAGTACTTTCCGTAGCTGGGGTGATCATGGTCAGGACTAATATATGTTGGCAGGTCAGTGTGGTTGATGAGCTTGGAATCCCTGTAAAATTTGTGGGTGTTGGTGAAGGTGTTGAAGACCTTCAACCCTTTGATGCGGAGACCTTTGTCAATGCCATTTTTATTTAAACCAATATTGTGGGTTTGGTATGTACATCATGACTTGTCCTTTTCATTCCTTTCAAATATGATTTTGAATTCTTATCATACATAATTGCAGTTAAAATGTCACCTACAAAAATGTTCTCCTTCTTTACTTTTTCTTTCTCACGAATTTCATCCCTCCATTTTTTCCCACCAATTTGATCCACCACTATTTTATTGTACAATTTTGGTCCATATTTTATCTTAACATTCTATGTTTAACAGAAATGATGACATGACAGTGCACTAAAGTGAGACATCAATATTTCTGCTAAATATTGGATGTCAAGTTAATAGACGGGCTAAAGTTGCACACTTAAAATAATAGAGGGATCAGGGATTAAATTTGTAAAAGCAAAATGGAAGAAATCCACAAAATTGAGAAAATTGAAGGACTAAAAGTGAAATTAAGTCAATTTAAAATATTTCCACTAGCCACTTGGGGTGCAAGGATGGGGTAAGCTTGGAGTTATAGGCCTTTGCTTCACTTTCTGAATGAAAAACCCAAACAAAAAATGGATTATTAGTTTGTTACTATTTTCGGTTACTTGCATATTGGTCGTTTCAACTTTGAATCTGTTCTTCTGACATTGTTGTTTATGTAACTATTCGGAATCATTTGTTAGCAAAAACAGCTTGACATGAACATTCAGAGCAACACCTGGTCAACAGGAAAGATGGCACTTTATTATGGAAACTGTTATTGGGAAGGGGCCAAGCATTGCGAATAAGTGTACATGATTTTGAGGTGCAGAGCTGTTGTTGCTTTTGAGGCACGCTGAGTGTATACAATCTTCCTTTTGCATGCTATGTCTGAAAGTTTCTGAAAATGCAAATGAGACATAGGGTTTATAATCACTCCTGTTTATGATCAGAAGGATTTTATTGTGGTGTGCATGTAGATGATACTTAAGGAAAATGTAAACACGTTGCTCCATTGTCTGTCAACATCTGATTAATGACAACTATTTTTATTTCTTTGACCTCTCAACGAGGTTAACCTACTGTGTCGTACATACACAGCCATGAACGCTCTTTATTTGAACCCGTTCAAAATTGTGCATTCGTGCACAACACATCAAAAGTCAGATGTATGAAACAACGTTTAACTTGCAGCATAATATTAAGTTTTATACCATAGGAATTTTCCCTATCTTGTATGAGGAATATTTGGAATCAAAGCTTACTATGTTCAATAATTATGGTGCTTGTGAAGGGACCAAACTTCAGCATTATTAACTTGTAAAACCAAAACAATGCAATTGTTGGTCATTCGTTTTGCAACAAGTGAAAGTAGTTCTACCTCCTGCGATTCAAGCTCAAAACCAAAGTGCAAAAAGAAAAGAAAAAAAATAACATTACATTCCTGCTGTTTTCCAATAAATACATGATTACTACAAACTATAAATCTATTATTGATACTAGTTGAAAAAGGGACAATTTGTGCCTCTATCTTTATTTATTTTTTAAAAATATTCATAAACTGCTGAACAATGTCCACCAGAAAGCTAAATATTCATAAACTGGAAACTGGCATGTTATAGAAGGTAGCATGAGTAATATAGAGCAAATTCCCAGTTTTCTTCAGTTTAAACTCAACTGCAACCACAGTCAAATTTCTTCCAGTCTTCACCACAGAGGCATTAGCTAGCAATTCTTCCTGGATGAACATAAAGTGCAAAATCCATTTATCAAAGGATTTAAGCATGAAGATGGCTTATGAGCATGAAAATGACACATTAAAGTTAGATGGCAAAGTTGGCAACAGTGACAAAATTGAAGGATTTGGAAGTTAAAAGTGTAGTCGAAAGTAATGTGCAGGTGGTAACTACTAATGAAAACAGCAAAGGGATTAATGAATAACAAATGCATAGTTTGTTATCCATGCACTTTTTCTTTTCAATCAAAACTTAAATTTCATTTTTCATTTAATGGTTATTGATAGTTCAGTTTACTCTCTAAAGCTGAACCGTGCACTTTATAGGATCTTCATCCAAAAATTATATCTCAAACTCTAGTGCGATTCTGGAAAGCCTCAATATGAGATTTAATAGACATCCACCAATAATCTCAATGCAACTCACCACATTACATATTGAATGACTATGAAACTATGTTCATTATGTGCCAGGAGTCCTAGCCTTCAAAACGCCTTTTCACTTCTTGTTGGGGATCATAATCTAAGTTGTAGGAACATTACTTGTAAGGTAGATAGAGAAAGACAAGAACCAGAAAATTTCAGATTCGTCAATCAGACTTGATGGTTGTATTCATCCTATTAAAATTCTGGAGTCCTATAGTAGGCATATTTATTTTTGAAGTATAATCAATGAGGTCCTAATCACACTGATCCAAAGCAATCCCCGAAGGGAATGCTAAGAAACTGTGCAACTGAAGTTGAATTATGCTAAGCAACATTGTTTATAATGCTAAGAGTCCAAACATCTCAATCTAATTGCTTAAAGTTGAAGCGGGTTGCTTGCTAACATCCTCAGCTTTGATCTGCTGTTTCAGAATACAATTCAAGATAAAGCACTACATTTCCTCATGCAGCACAAGAATCCTAGAGGCCGGACTCTGCCATTTATCTAGCATCGACTTATTTGAAGAAAAAGCATTGTATTGCAATAGACAAGAATGGTAAGAATAAGACTGGATATAAACAACTCACATTTGCTGGAGTGGCAGAGAGGTAAGAAATGCTGATTTCCCCTAGAAAAAGTTCCTTGTCCTCAGCAACTACAGTTCTAGCACAAGCATTAGATAGAATCTCAACCAAGGATCCAACAGAACCTCCATGCAGAGTTCCATAGCCATTCTGCAATTCCAATAAAGAAAATGAAAAAATCCTAGTACAAAGACAACACCTTTTTGTTTATTTTCACTAGACAAATTGTTAGCTTGAACTCAGAAAAGTGAATTCATTTGCTAACAAAGAAAATGAGAAAACTTTAACAAACCAAACTCACCGCCCTTGACTGTGTAATTTGCAACGAACCAAAAATCTTTCACACTTCCCAAATTATGCTTGATCAATATATAAACAAAAGAAGGGGTTTTCTGTTTATATTTTTTGTTTTCACTTTTAATTACAAAAATGTCACCATATTTTTACTTTATTTCCTATTTTAAAAAATCCTTATTGAAAAATTTGAAAACGCTGTTTCTTATGAAAACTTGTGAATTCTAGAAACAAAGTGAAACTGATGTGCCATTTTTTGCAATTAAAAGTAAAAACAGATAACATTTTCTCAAATCAAAGAGCCACTAAAATCCCATACTATTGGCAAGGAATTAATCAGAAATTTGAATTGACCACCAATCAACAAAACCTTGAATTCAGAGCATAGATGGATGGATCTTCTTCCCTTTTTCCCTGAGCTAACAAACAGAAGAACATCCACTGGAACAAAACCTTTCTTTCCAGAGAGAGAATCGAATCAAATAAAAGGGGAGTTCTAATAACTATCTAGCAAATTATAAAAAATTCTGATGTATCATATTGAGTAAACAATACACTTCAAATATAAACACGAGCCCCCTTCCCCAATTCCTCCACTTCCCAATCTTCTCAGCTTCCAATAAGAGTATTGAAAGTACCAATAACTAGCAACACCCAACAAATATTGGGAGATTTCTTTGTAAATAGCACAAAACTTCAAGTGTGACGCTTAGATATAGTTCCATAGGTTCCAATAAGAATTGGAGTTTCACCTGGGTAATCTGCATAAATCATCGTAATCCTTTAACTCAAACCTTTATTAAGCAGATTATCAAAGTGAAACTCCAATTCTGATTGAAGAACTATGGAACTGCATATAAGTTTCGTCCAAACATCAATTCGACAAGACAGACTTTTTGGTGCTATTCTCTATCGATCTTTAATACAAATCTTTATTAATGCAAACACCTATGAATTATCGAAGTGAAACTCTAATTCTAATTGGTGAATTCCGCCAAAAGTGGCTAAGGAACTGGATTCAAATTTTTGTCCTTGTCGATACCCATCTACCAAAACGACAATTCAGGAACTAAAATAAGAGTTTAATGACTATGCAGCAACAGTATAAAGTGTTATTCAATCACAAAATAACTGTTTGAAAAGACGGAGAAGACTCACACAGATGGGTGGTTTGGCCACAACGGTGCATGAAATCCGTCCACGTTGGATGTTATCGACTTTGATGAAGCTCCGGTAGAAGGCGTCGTAGAAGCCACGCGCGTTGCAGTTACCGGGAAGGGGCGTGGCAGCTCCCATAACGTCAACGAAGTGCAAGGTCTCAGAAGCATGTCTGGGGTCCACTTCCTTGGAGATTTTCAGCGATGGCGAGGCACACACGTTCTCTGCTTTCACAGCAGCCATAGAACCTCACTTGTTTTTTCCGGAGACACCCTCTCTCGTCACTCGTGCCTACAAACAAGTGCGCGCGCACCTTCCTTGTAGGGCTCAATACAACTTTTTAATAATGTAAGGAAAATGCTGTTTGGTAAGAACATTAGGTGATGTTTGGTAAGAACATTGGTTTGATGTTTGAAGAATTTATTCACTCATTTTAAGTAATTTCTTTTTACATGTTTGGTTTAGCTGAAATGATTTTAAATTATTTTGATTTGAATAAATTTTTATTATTTTTTTGTTAAACTATAGATTCCTTTGATTTTTAATTATAATATTTTAGAAATTTGTTCGTTCTTTTATATAATGTTTTTAAAAAAAATTAGATACATTAATTTTTTTTTCAACATATCCTTATTCTTTCTCCAAACAATGAAAACCAATTAAATGGATAAAAAAAATGTAATTTTAAAATAATATTATAAATAATTGACTGATTTAATAAGATCAACTAAATTAATTATTTTTAAAAAAAATATAAATTAATTGAAATATTTCTATAACAAAAGACAAAAAAATGCCCAGTTAACAAATTTGAGATAACAAATTTGAGAGACTTATCCATTTATAATATATAAAAAATCCCCATGACATAATTGAGAATTAAGGACTAAAATTGTATATTTAGTGTGCCTAAAAGATCCAACTAAAAATTATATAATCATAAAAGCAATTAAACCTTACATAAAATTATGTTTGTATATAGACCCATTATGGTGATTATTAATTCAAGACTCAATTTAGGAAAGGCTAAATGACATTTTTAATTATTTATTTTATTATTTTGATTTAATTTAATGTTTGATATTTTAAAATGTTTATTTAATCTGTTATTTTTTCCTAAATTGATTTAAAGGGCGAAAGAGGGTTTGGTTGCTACGCAAGGGGAGGCTTTTGGGATTGCAGATGTGTGATGCGCATCACAGATCTATGATGTGGTCCCCGACGTCACAAACAGTGGCTTGGGGTGGTTCCAGATTCTGTGAGGGGTGCAAATAGAAAGAGAATAGAGAAACCAAAAAGGGGGAGAATAGATTGGGATTCCACCGTGTGAGTCACGGAGAAAAAGATGAAGAAGATTAGATTTTGGGACAGTTTTTAATTGTTAATATTTTTATTTAATTAATGACGTTAATTTTAGATAAATATAAGAATCATTTCAAATTAATTTTAAAAGATAAAAAATCAAATTAAATAAAAATAAGATAAAAATTTGAAAAATTATTTAACCTTTAGAAAATATTCTCTCAAATTGAATAACATTACTCTTTTACTAAATGCCGTATTTTATTTTTTAAGTTGCACCTAGAAAATATTTGTTTGGTCTAATAAAGTATGTATCTAAATTATTTAAGAATTTGGTTGGGTTAATTTGTTGCAACATTAATATATTTATTAACTAAATTAGTAATTTAAAAAATATAAAGATTAAATTATCAATAAATACATAATTTAAGGAATAAAGAGACCATGGAATCAATTAGGATTCAAGTCTATAAAGTTAGTGAGATGATATCATAATCTTTTTGAGATAATATGTTGTTGATTTTCATTGACTGTCTATAACTAATATCATTGAAAATCTCTTTTATTGAATTTTTTTCTCTCGATTGTGTTTTTTTTTTCAACCACCAACAAGATTTAAACTTAAACCTTATTTATATTATCTGAGTTGGTTCTATTCCAACTAACATGTACCATTATCATAATCTACCGTTGAAACAAAATAATATTAAATAATAGGCCTAATATTTAATAAAATACATAAAAGAATTAAACAATTTAGTTTTGTTGTTTGCATTCTTTCCATATAAAGAATCGGGAGCACTTGTGAATTGGATTCACGCACACACATATAAAAAGTATGTTAATGGTTTTATATTAAACAACTAATCAACAAAACATTTCATAACATAATTAAGGATTTTCTTCCCAACTCATGAGCTGGCATTCAGAGCAAAACAGTATAGAAAACAGGAAAGATTGAATTAACAGTGGATAATAATGAATTAAAAATAAAAGATTTTGCTTTGACAAACATTAATACAATAATAAATAGAACTGAAGATCAACTTCCACCAAAGATCTAAACATTCATAAACTGGCAACTGGCATGTTATAGAAGGTAGCATGAGTAGTATAAAGTAAATTCCCAGTTTTCTTCAGTTTAAACTCAAGTGCAACTACAGTCAATTTTCTTCCACTTTTCACCACGGAGGCATTAACTAGCACTTCTTCCTGCATTTGTTAAAGGGATGTTCAAGTTCAAGCATGAAGAAGGCATGCGAACAAGAAAATGGTATATTTTTAGTAGAGAAACTCTCAAAAGAGCTTATGACTTATATCCAAACAGACTAATATTAAAGTTAGAGTACCCAGTTGACAACACTGACATCATTTAACGTCTCTTCTAAGTGGGGGAAAAATTATATATAAATTTGGATATTATAAAGTGCAAAAGTGCACTTGAGAGTAAAGTGTGATTTGTTGACTATTAATGAAAATACTATAGTCCTTATCTTTGTAGCATAATCAATAATGTCATAGTTAATTGAACCGATTCAATGCAATCCTTTGAGGGAATGCTAAGACTGTGCAATGAAGTTGAATGATATTAAGCAATACTATTTTTTTATCTATAAAAGTCAAACCAAGGTATCAGAGAGTTTATAATATATCAGACATACTCAACTAACTAACTGAACTATACCATAGGTAGCTATAAGGCAACACTATACTGTTGTTTTGAAACATCTCAATATCCTCATAGCTTTAACATCCTCAGCTTTGCTCTGCTGTTTCGAAATGTATAATTAACCATATATAGCTAAAGGATTGAACTTCATGTTATTTATTTAACATCTCCTGTGTTGAAATTGTTACAAATTTCTAGAATATTCTTAAATATAATATATATGAAAATAATAGAATATCTTAAAACTATAATGTGTATGAATATGATAGAACAATCCAAAATTATAAATGTATCTATAAGATAAAAAAATCTAAAACTATCATGATACTAATCTATCATGAAAATTTTAGAAAGACCTAGAGTAATATAGAAATATTCACCACCTGGTGACTTGAGCCTATAAATAGGTAATTGATATGTTGTAATTGATAATTAGGGGTGGAAATGAGTCAAGCCAAACCAAGCTTTACTAGGCTTGAGCTCGGCCTGAGTTGAATAAGTAAGGCTTGAGCTTGGCTCATTACCTGTCATAGGCTTTTTTTTAAGGCTCGGCTCGGCTTATATAAAAGTTTGGCTTGGCCCACGAGCCTATTTAAAAGTCTGCTTAAAGACGTCTTTGATTAATTAATTATTTTAAAACCTAGTGAAATACTAACTAAAAAAAGAAACTTATAAAATTTCGTATAAGTAATGTACAAATCCAAAAATAATTAATAAACAAAATCATATTGAATTCAAGTCATTAAAGCACAAAGTATATGAAAAGAAAATAAAAAGAGCATAATATTAAAAAATGTATGGATTAGAGATGATTTGCAGAAAATGAATTTTATTCTACGTGAACAGTGTGCATGAACAATAATAAAAACTGGAATTCTAAAATCCTAGAATTATTCTCCTCTCCGAAAAAAACTCCCTAAACTAAAACTTTAGTGTTGTTATATTGGTCCTCAATCCCAAAACTTACAAATCTATTTTAAGTCCAAGCCCATAAACGAAATAAAATAAAATCTGGACAAGATAAGATAAGATGGGATGAAATAAGATCTGGACGAAATAAAATCTAGATAGAATAAAATCTGAATAAAATAAAATCTAGATAGAATAAAATCTGAATAAGATAAGATTTAATAAAATAAAGTTATTATTATTATTAGTTAAACAAGCCGGTTTGTCAAGCTTAACAAGCTTTTTTTATGATTTGAGCTTGGTTTTTTTTTTTATAAAGACTTTTTAGAAAGCTTGAGCTTGAGACTTACATAGGCCGAGCCGAAGGTCCTCGACAAACTACTCAGCTCATTTCCACCCCTATTGATAATCTAAAAAATCAATGATATAATATTTTTTCTAAAAATAATTCTCTAAAACTATCAACTATCATCTAATAAACTACTAATATACTGATTTGAAGAAAAAGCAAAGCAGTGTTGCGATAGAAAACAATGGACAGAATCAAATCTAAAAAATAATAATAATAAAAAAACTCACATCTATTAGAGTTCCAGAGAGGTAAGACATGCTAATTTCCCCGAGAAAAAGTTCCTTGTTCTCAGCAGTTACGGTTCTAGCACAAGCAGTAGACAAAATCACAAAAAAGGACCCAATAGCCCCTCCATGAAGTGTTCCAAAACCATTCTGAAATTTCAGTTAAAAGAAAAAATGTAAGTCCATAAACCTCCATGCCATTTTATTCTTTTGCCAAAAATATCGTTTTGATTCTTCATCTATTTTTTTTTTAGTTTGATCGATAAGTTTGAGAAGTTTTATATTAGTTTTTTTTAAAATGTCTCCATTAAACCAAGTTTCATCATTTTACCATACTAACAAACTATGAGAAATGCTATATCTCATGAAGGTTTGCACATCAGTCAGAATTGACATTGATAGTGTCGAAAATTGAAAAAAAAAAACTATTTTAATTTGGTCTAACAAATAATTTAAAAGAATAAAGTAAAACTATTTTAATTCGCCTTCTTTTTTCTCTTTTGGTTCCCTTCCAATTCTTTTAGACAAATTGTTAATTCTAATCTCACAAGTAAATTTGGCTCCCCAAAGTATTTAAAGTATACCAACGATGTAAATATATTTTTAATTAAATTCTTATCATCCAATTATATATTATTTATATAACTAAAAAGTTGGTCAATTTTGTAATAATAATCATAAAATTCATATTTAAAATAATTTTTAATTGATTAATACTAAAAATCCATTAAAATTAAATTCAAAGCAAACAGAAAAACTTGAATATTGATATCAAAATTGTACCCTTTCAAGTTCTCATCCATTCATGAACGTTCATACTCCCCCAGCCATAATCATGATTAATATATATAAAAAAAAGTTTATTGACGAACTTTTTCATAAGTTAATATGTAAAATTAATTTTTTTATATATAATTTCTCTAAAAAATATTCTTAACTCATGTATAAGTTGATATTTATTTATAAAAAAAATCATTAACTTTTTATTTATTTTCTTCTCGTATTTTCAGATGAGCGTATACAAACATGTCAATATTAACAACCTTGATAATAATGAAAAATAACTAGTGAAAAAAAAAAAGAAAAAGAAGAGAGGATTAAGCAATAGAATACACAGATGGGGCCTTTGACGAGAAGGGTGCAGGCGATACGACCGCGTTGGATGTGATCGAGCTTTATGAAACTCCGAAGGAAGCCGTCGAAGAAGCCATGCGTGTTGCTATTTTCCGGTGCGATAATATTGGTCCCCATCGCTCTGAACAGATCTAAGGTCTCAGAAACACGTCGAAAGTTTAAATCCTTTGAAATTTTCAGTGACTGTGAGGAGGAACACTCTTTTTCAGTTTCAGAGGAAGTTTTCGCTGCCATTGCTATTTTGAGGTGCAACGTTGTGCTGTGCTGTCAATTAGAAAAAAATTCAAATTTCACGCTAAAAATAGTCTCAACATAAAATTTATAAGACAAGAGAATGAGTTAATTTTGAAGATTGAATTAATTTTGATTTCTGTAGCGAAAGTGCTAAGAAATCAATAATTATCATCATTCGATTCTGATCATTTTGCTTTCTGCTTTTTTCGATGTCGCCAACCATGATGGGTCTTAAAGCACTTTACGCGAGGTTCAACAGTATAGGTGACAACGTAGTGGTGTTGTTGTTTCTTTAGGATAAGATGTTTTTTTTTTTTAAAGATAAATCTTTACTTTGGTCTCTCTCTCAAAATTAAAAAATTTAAATTTTAGTTTTGAAATTAATTTTGTCACTTGTAGATTCAAAAATTAAATTAAATTTTTATATCCATCAATTTGTCACGGTGTCATACCTTTCTTTAAGATCATCAATCAAAATAACTCCCTTTGAGAAATATTTTGATTGGTCGAGATGGATTTTGGGTCCTTTGATTGTACACTCAAGTTTCTCAAACTTTTACTTATATTCTAATCATTTTTGGAAGAGATTTTTTTATCCATCTCAAGCCAAGTATATTGAATTTGATTTTTATAACTTAATCAAATTTTACAGGTAACAATATATTAGTATAAAAATATTATGTCGTTAACCTAGTATAAAAATATTATGCCGTTAACCTATATTGAAAAATTATACTAAATAGTATAATTTTTAAGGTGGTTACTATAAATTTTTTTTTTTCTGATCGCTACATGGCACCAGGAATTTCCTAACACTTGTATTTATTATTTTCTCTGCATGACTTCCTTTAAGAAGACGCTTGCAAAAGTTAGTTAAACAATATTTTTCTTCATTCTTCATGTTGTAAAATTTCCGTACTTAGTACTTTTGGATTTTGATGGTTTTTGCTGTTGTTTCTTTAGCCTAATTTTGTCACTTATATCTTACAGGATGAGTTTGGTTGTGTAAAAAAATTAAAAATGGAAGAATAAAAAAATATTTAAATTTAAATAAAGAGGTAAAAATATGAGATGTATTTTTTTTATTTAAATCTTCTCATTTTCTTTCTTTTCTTCTCACCAAACAAAGGGACAGAAAGGCACTGACTAAGTCTACGGTGGATGGAAAATCAATTTACACCTTGAACTTCTCATGATAAAAAAATGGTCGCTAATTCCTTCTAGTGTTTGTTTTGCCAAATAGAGTTATATCTTGGAAGGAAAGCTGATATTGTAATAATTCCATTACTAAGCCAATTAAATGAGCAATTTAAAGCCATTAAATTCTATTATCTTTTTCTAAGATCACATTTGAGATTTATTGATTTGAATATTGGGTTGAAAAAAATACCTAATGGTTAAAGACTTTAGTAGTCAATATTGAGTGTCAAAGGCATTGGACCTTGACAATTGTGTCCATCTAATTTAATTTACGGTTATGTTATTTTTAAACTTATATATAAGTAAAAATAATTAATTTTACATTAATTATAAAAGTTAGTTGATTTCATTTAAATTTCTTAATCTCAAATAAAAAATAAAATTATTTTTATAATATCTTTAATTAAAACTTACTATCATAAATAAAAAGAAGTCAGTTAAAATAAAATTAAAATTAAATAAAAGGTATTTTAAGAATGATAATATTAAATAGGACAAAATTAATTAAATTTTCTTATATTTAATCCGACATACAATGGCATCTTTTTCTTATATGAGTTCAAAAAAGTACAATATTATTTTATTGATTTAGTTTATATATATAATTTGTTAATTTATACCCACTTATTTTGTTAGAATGAATAAGTTAACAAATTACACTTATGGTGTGGATATAATTATATTATTGACTTTGTTGATAATTTAATGATTTTTATACCGATAAACCTAATTAAAAAGCTTTAATTTGATCTTCTTTTTCGATGACTTCATTTTTTCTATAAAAGTTCAAACGTGAGATCTTATTAAATGAATTTGAGCCAGATGATTGGTAATTGACGGTTAAAAATGTAAATGTGATTATTAAAATTTACTGGGCCTTGATTCAAATTCTTTTTTGTTACTAGGCCTTATACAAACAATGAAGTCTCATATATATATATTATAGGATTTTTCCTATGTTCACTCCCCTTTTTTGCCAAATGAACTTTCATTTGTCTTTTTTTTTATTATTATATATACCTTTTATACTCATAACGTTGATATATAACCATTGTTTTAGAGTGTACTTACAATATTTTGTTTTTTACATTCTTAAAAGAAATATAATTTTATTTTTAACATTTTCTTAAATATTGTTTTTAAATTCTGGAAACTACATTCCAAAAAACTATTTTGTGTTCTGAAAAGTATTTTTTAGATTTAAAAAAAAACAACCAAATAAATTTAAGCAAAACACTAGAACTATAAAAAAAATACATTATATAAAGAAAAAATTGTACAATGATGAAACAATTAAAGTGGAGAAAACAAAGAATTGATATAGGTCATTTAACCTGGATGACTCTAAAAGGAGTTCTATTGTCCTAACTTAGACAAATAAGATCTAACCATACGTTGTTGTTTTGTGAGTGGACAAAAAAAGAGAAAAAAAAAAGTAATTAGAAACGTAAATATACTTTATTGAAGTTTGGATGATGAAAATGTCCTAAACATTAGAGTAAGAGATCAAACAAGAGAAGATTAAAAGGATACGGAACAAGAGAATGAAGGGAGTGAAAGAGAGAACGGATATAAAAACTCACCAAGGTTGCTACAATATGAAATTTGTACTCAGAGCGTTTGTTACGTTGATTATTCAGAAATAATCAATGGACACATCGAGAAATAGTTCCTAGTGTAAGTAACGGCTCCAATAATAATAATAAAAAAAGAGAGTGGGTTCCATTGGTAATTATTATTATTTTTATACAAAAATTTGTTGAGTAAAATATGCAATGATACCAGGACTAAAGTTGGCGTTTTATACGTTTGCTCCAAAAACCTGTCAGAGTTCATAATTCATTTTTGTTATTTTAATTAAATCCACTTTCCTACATTACCTCCTCCATGCCCTGCATGTAGACCTATTTGTTGTCAAGTCCACACTCCACATTTAAAACTTTAAACTTCCATCCAATTCTGATCAGTAGGAAGGTGGCTTGTCATTGTAAACAAACATAAGTTGATATGTTAGTTTTTTATTTTTTAATGAAAAAGTTAGTTTCTCTATAAAAGTTAGTGGTTGATGTATATACAAACATCAAATATATCACAATATATTTATAAGGTGTGAAAGAATCAATGTGTACATAAGTAAAAAAACATTGTAATCAAATATGATATGGTGGCAAAGTTTATGCAAAATGTAAACCGATATGATATGGTGGTAAAGTTTGTGCAAAATGTAAACTGTTGTGTATACAGGACAATACTGTACAGGTAGCAATAAAATTGAGCTTAATTTTCAGTGCTCATAAAAAAAATTACACTTAACTAATTAATAGTTATATTCTCATAAAAATTATGATGGTCCCATACCAGTTAATAATTTTTTGGATAACCGTTTGCATAGTATCAACCTTTTGTAATAAGAAAAGACTTGTAAGAGGACTCAAACGTTTAAAAGGAAAAAGTTGGATCCAGCCAAAATCCAGCTCCAATTGGTAACTCACTGCTTGAGGCATTTCTGGCACTGTTTTTTCCACTTTTATTTTAACTTTAAGACTGCACAGAGAGAAGCATATAATTCCTGAGTCAATATAGAATTTGTGAAGTCAGTCCAAACTTCAGTTTCAAAGATGCCTCGTGGAACGCTTGAAGTTGTTCTGATCAGCGCCAAAGGAATCGATGACAATGATTTTCTCTGTAAGCACTATACTCTATATGCATAGCTGATGAGAAAATCAGATGCTGTGTATGTCAATGATCCCCTCTTTTAAACTTTTAGATGCATCAAAATTCTCTCACTTCAAGATGGTTTGATCTAGAATAGATCTTTGTTGTTTTAAATCTGTGTCAATTAACTCTTTTATTTGCAGATTAAACAACATAAAGTAAAGTACACCTTATTCTGGTTTGATCTTGTTATGTTCTGTTTGGATCCGGCTTTTCTAATTTGATTAGCAAATCACTTTAGAGGGTAAAGCAAGTAATTTTAGTGATTTATCAGAAAATCAACGGTCAATGTTATGTACACTTGCATAACAAATCATGAATGTATTGGAATATCAAATAGTTGATTTTCTCATTAACGACAGAGCTTACTTACTTTTCAGAAGCCAAATCTATTTTGTTCATATAGCTATGTTAATTGAGCCTATCTGGCCATCTTGTTTTCAAATTAAACATGAGAATCTATTCAGTTGACCTTTTTCTTTAATTTGGTTTATTGATATTAACAATTCACATTGATCAAGATAGATTATCCTCTAATGGCTTAATTCTGTTCTCAATGCGCAGCCAGCATTGATCCTTATGTGATTCTCACATACAGGGCACAGGAGAAAAAGAGCACTGTGCAAGAAGGTGCATTTGTGACCAACTTAACTATATATGTATTTGTTTATGTATGTACCCTTTTATCTCTGGGGGCTTGAATTGAATTGTGTTATGAATACCAGATGCTGGATCCAAGCCACAATGGAATGAGAGCTTTCTTTTCACTGTCTCTGACAGTGCATCTGAACTTAATCTAAAGATAATGGATAAAGACAACTTTAGTCAAGATGATTGTCTTGGCGTGGCAACGTGAGTTGAATTCTTCTTTAACTTTCACATTTTGCTTGCTTTTTCAGTGAAATTTCATTGGAGATGGGATTGAATTCTAGAGAGGAGAGTATAGGACAAAACCTAGATCAAGTTTCTTATATCTTTAAGTTTGTCCCCTGCTTCTTTGTCAGTCTCTTAAATTATTTTTATTAGATTAAATTAGTCCTTTTGACAGTTTTTTTTACGCTACCGATGCTAATTTTGGCTGAGATGATAAACATTCATATGATGTGATATCTTTTATAATTTGTTACATGTCACCAAATTGATCATGTTAATGTGGTAAATTAATAGAAGGACCAACTTAGTTTAACATGAATATTTTTTTAAGGAATCAAAGTGGATTTTTTTAAATTTACGGGACCATTGAAACAAAAAAAAAAGATGGAGAATTAAGTGTATTTTAACCTCTCTACTATTAAATAACTTTTACCATATATCTTCTGTAGAATTTAAAAAAAAAAAAAAAACATTTTCATGGCATCGTTTGGTGGAAGAACTAGAGGGTAAAGATATAAGAAACTTGTTCTAAGTTTTATCTAATGTAATCTGGTCTAAATTCCGCATTTCTATATGTAGCAAATTTTCTTCCTATCTAATGGCTGTGACTGGTCTTCTATGATTTTTTTTTCAATTTAAGATTTCATTTTGCATTTTCATATGAGTGATATATATTACATGAGTACTGAGTAATTGTTTCTGATACAAAAGGTAAGGTTGCATTTGCACTTTTGGCATACTAATATTCATTCATTTCTATCAACATTCTGCAGCATTCATCTGGATCCAGTGTTTGAAGCGGGTAGTATTCCAGAAACTGCTTACAAGGTTGTGAAGGACGAAGAATATTGTGGAGAGATTAAGGTGGCTCTCACTTTTACTGTTGAGGTAATGCTGGAATCTATATTTCCCATTATTTTTCTTCATGTTTAATTTGATGCCTGGTTTTTATCTCTAATCAAATAATATACCATTAACTTCTGGTTGCAGAAAAATGAGGAGCAGGATTATGCTGAACCTGAAGAGAGCTATGGTGGATGGAAAGAATCCAGTGGGGAATTTTAAAGTGAAAGAAGTATTTACATACTTCCATGGCCAGAATTACCCTTATAATGAAAAATAAGCAGTTTTGGGGTACTTTTTGAGAATTTCCATTATTGTGTTTTCTGGTGTGAAGCAATGGTGTTGTGCTGTTAGGTTGCTTTCCTCCCTTTGGATATATATTAAAGTACATTATGTTTGATATATTGTCTTTAATGCATTAGTTAACATTTTAAGAGCAGTGCTATTTTATTTTATTTTGTTTGAAGTTAATAATAATAATAATAATAATGGATTCACTTAGTCAGAATTACATTTTTTTGATAATGAAAGAAAAATTATAATATAACGAAATAATTAGTAGCTGATACTCACAATTATTTTGATATTATAAAAAACTTATATTTTCACAACTAAAACTTAAACTCAATGTTCACGATTATATAAAATAATTTGTGAAGTTATTAAAATGTCAATCTTATGATTAATGTATGCACAAAAATGATTTTTTATGACATTGATTTAATGTCGATCGATTAAAAATCATTTTAGAAAAAAACATAATAATATTTTTTAAATAAAAACAACTATTTTATGAGGATTTTATGAAAATCATATTAAAAAAATATCAATTTAAAATGATTTTTCCGGAATCACTTTAGAATGGTTGTCATTCTAAAATAGATTTTACAAGATGATTTTAGGAGAATGTCATTTTAGGATGATTTTACAAAATCGTCTTAAAAAAATTGCCTGTTTTTTTTTTTTTTACTCTCCCTCTCATTCTCTTTACATTACACAAGGTGAACCTTTTCCATTTATGCTGTGCTAATTTATGCATCTTCCATCTTATGTCACAATTTAAAAATTGAATATAATTGTTTTGTCTGATTTATACCCAAAAATCTACTTTCCTCTGATTTTGAACAACCTAATTCGTCCTAATGTAGAAATTAATATGTTCAATTTAAAACTATAAATTTGACCAAAAATACAAAGACCAATATCATATTTTACCCTCTCTGAAAAACAGAACAACACACTAAATGAAGATATGTTGAATGCTATACAAAGAGAAAACAATAAAAAATGATTTACATTTTGGTCTAATTTTTTTAATTTGCTAACTCGTTGACTCGATGGTAAATTCGAGAGTCTACTGAGTTTACTTAGAGTTTATAAAATTTTTCTAGAATCTACTAAAAAAAAAATTACTCAAAAGTTAACTCGAGAATTAACGAGTTAATTCGAGAGTTTGATTAGTACATGACAAAACATAGTTGTGATAAAAAGCAACGTAATAGGGCTTAGATGTTGGAAGGGATTGGAGCTTGATCCTTCATACTTAATTCCAATTGAAGTCAACTCCAGAGCCATAAGAATGGTATAAGCTTTATGGTTCATGGTGTTGATAAGAACAAAGGCAAGAAAATCGGGTAATGTACAGTTATTTGAAAATGCGAGAGGCTTAAAAGACTAACCAAATTTTTTTATATATAGAGCTTTGTGAGGAAATATCTTTTGGAAAAAAATCCAAGTCCTACGGGCACTCCAAGAATTAAGGTAAGCCGACATGGAACTGCATTTTTTTTTCCAATAATATCATTGAGAGTTTGAGTGACGCTAGCTAAGTCAGTGAGCCTAAACTCGAGTTAGACACTATGGAAACACACGGATAAATGATTCATGATTAAAATTGAAAGAATGAAACTTAGAAATGCAAAAGAAAAAACGAAAGAGGAAGGAAATTTGTCGAAATATGTCACGGGAGCGTTGGGAATGAGGACTTAAGCTGCAATGACTATGATGCAAGTATTATTATAAATGATTTAAATGTATTTTTATTTTAAAGAAGTTAAGAACATCTATTCTACACCTACCTTTTTCCTTCCTAAATATGTTATTGAAATTAATATAGAGTTTAAATTTAATGATAATATATATATATATATATATATATATATATATATATATAAATATTTTGACGCAAATATTAATGTTAAGATCATTCTTAAATTCTATTTGTACGGATTACTTTGTATTTATATTAGATTATTTTACATATTTATATGGAAGTGAATTTGAGCACATTTTAAAATGTGAAATTATATTTAATTTTTTATTTGAATTCGAAAAATTGAAAATTTTAGACGAGGATAAATTGAAAAAACTATTATATTACTCTTAATTTATTTTTAAAATTAAAAATATTGCAAGAAGTGCGTACCAAAAAAATTATACTCTAGTAAAACTATTACATTACATCAAAAGATTTTTTTTTAAACCTGCATTGTTTCTAAAATATTTTTAATAGCTGTTGTAACTATTATCATTGTTGATTTTTTTAATATAACATTACTTATGTCAAAAAAATAGGTTGAATGAATTTGTCATTTTATATATTAAAAATAAAATATTATAAATATTAAATTTTGATGAGTAATTTTTTAATTGACAGGAAAAATTAAGAAAATAATTATAATAAAATAAAATTTAAATATATATTTGGCCTTAGATCTCGACACGATCTTGAGGAGGTGTACATATTTGGTACGTGTAAGTGCGGCAAATTTACGGAGGAGGGTTGGTTTTAGAAACTATTTACTTAATGGGGTCTCATTTATAAGAAATTACCGGGGGGGGGGGGGGTTGTTTTCTACGTGGGTGCCGCCATTGACACTGGCGGGAAGCTTGAACCGCCAGTGGCAATGGCGGGATAGGGGCTGACTAGGAGAGAGGGGGAGGGGTGCCGCCAGCAGCAATGGCGGGATGGGAGGGGATAGGAGAGAGAGAGGTGTCCCGCCCTTGGAGATGGCGGGATAGGAGAGAGGGGGTGGTCCCGCCCTTGGAGTTGGCGGGACAGGTGAGAGAAGGGTGTTGCAGGCGGTACCGCCACTGGCGGTTGCGGGACAGGGGGAGAGAGGATCCCACCTTTCGAGCTGGCGGGATAGGCTAGCTTTGTTTCTGAAAAAAAGCCTGCACCTTGTTCACGTGAATGAAGGCTTTCATGGCAGCATGCGTATACACAAACACGTAAGGTAGTGTTTTTTAACTAATGTAAACTTATATTACTCTCTGACTTTGATAATCATGTATTAAAAATTGAAGTTTTAATCTTAAGCATCAACTTTTTATAATTATAATGTAATGATTAAAATTAATTTTTCTCATTTTTCATTTAATACATCTTCATCATATTATTATATACAACATGCATATAGACACACGTATAAAGAGAAATAGAGAGATAATAATGTTTGTTTTTCCAAAATGTCCAAGTAGTAGGAAAAGCCAAATCATGAAAAAGGTTGAGGGTATCTTTTTCATCGTTTACCTTTTTATTTATTTAGAAGACTGAAAACATTTTTGTGGGAATAAACTAAAAAATTATTCTGTTCAAAGAATATGGAAAACAGAAAAAATATACTCTTTCATGCACAAATTAAACAATTTTTTTCTCATTTTGATTTATCTTTTTAGTTTTAATTTTTTTTATAATTTTGAACACATTTTTTATTCTTGTTTCTATACAACTAAACAAGAAGAGAACAATACTAATTTTCTTATCTTTTATTTCTTTCTTATCATACAATTTGAAAAAAAAAAAGGATTTATATATTTTGTATTCCTTTTCCTTCCTTATTTTTCTCTTCTTATACTTTTTTCCCATAAATCAAAATACAGTTCTCTATATAATAATAATAATTTTAAACCACTCCACTTGCATAGATTTGATGGGACTGAAGCTTGGAGAGTGATGCTGAATGATGAGACTCAAGCCTGATGCAGTTACGGTTCACATGCATTGAATTTTTTTTTATGCAGACTAGGGAGGAGAATAGGGCACTGTATTGGATAGAGAAATCATAAAATTATAATCAAATAACATCTAACAATATATACAATAACAATAACTAAATAAAATTTTAATTCTAACTAACCAAATAACAATTACTACTAATACTAAAATATTATACACAATAACCAAATAACATCTAACAATATATACAATAAGAATAACTAAATAAAATTTTAATTCTAACTAACCAAATAATATTTTCATACTAACTAACCTAATATTGGAATAGTTATTAATAAGTAAAAAATAATAACACAATAGCTACTCATACAAACTAATTTAAACTTAGAACTTTTGTTAATAATAACTAACCTACTATTTACATACTAACTAACTTATAATACTAACTAACTTATAATACTAACTAACTTAAACTTATAATATATATTAGCATATTTACTTTGAAAATACATACCAGGAATTTAAGGGCACTTGAAGCACACTTGAAAGATGAATGCACAGAAGAACACAAACACAATAATCTCTCAAACTCCAGAAGAAGAAAGAAAGAGAAAGCAAACTAAGGAAGCTGTGTAAACGTAAAGAATGAGTTCAACATTTTTTTATAGCCCAAAACTTAAACCCCACCCCCAATGTTCAAATTTTTTTAACGTTAAGATGCTATATATGCTAGCCTTTTCAGAACCTGAAAGCTATTGCTTGCAAGGTGTAGACCAAGCCTTCATTCACGTGAACATAGGTGCAGGCTTTTCAGAAAAAGGTGCAGACCAAGCCTTCATTCATTCACGTAACCCACACAAGCCTATCCCGCCAGCTCGAAAGGCGGGATCCTCTCTCCCCCTGTCCCGCAACCGCCAGTGGCGGTACCGCCTGCAACACCCTCTCTCACCTGTCCCGCCAGCTCCAAGGGCGGGACCACCCCCTCTCTCCTATCCCGCCATCTCCAAGGGCGGGACACCTCTCTCTCTCCTATCCCCTCCCATCCCGCCATTGCTGCTGGCGGCACCCCTCCCCCTCTCTCCTAGTCAGCCCCTATCCCGTCATTGCCACTGGCGGTTCAAGCATCCCGCCAGTGTCAATGGCGGCACCCACGTAGAAAACAAACCCCCCCGTAATTTCTTATAAATGAGACCCCATTGAGTAAATAGTTTCTAAAACCAACCCTCCTCCGTAAATTTGCCTGTAAGTGCTGCTCCCCAAATCTATCGATCTATCTAAACAATGCGTTATTGCGTTTTCCAACTAGGCCCCACTCAAGCTCATTTTTAATTTTAACTGATTTATACGGTATGTCGAAATTAACTAAAAAAAAGGTTAAAATATTTTTTTTTCCATTTTTATAAATATAAAGATATTTCAAATTCATCGATGATAAATTTTTAGTATTTTTTTTTACAAAATCGAAACATCTTACTTTTTTATATCAATTATATTAATAACTAATATAAAAATATTATATTTATACCAATTATTTCCTTCAATTTTAAATATAATAAAAAAATATTTTTGTTATCTCAAATTTAAAGAAATTTCAACTAATTATAATTTATATAATGATATTGTCTTTAAAATATTTTTTTTATTTAATTCAAGTATTATAAGTTGGAAAAAAATTAATATTTAATTGAAATTGTTGTAATTAGATGTAAGTAATTAAATTTTTTAGTTAAATGTATAATTGATGTAAGATATTATATTTATATGAATTATACGTATGACTAATAAAAATAATTATGGGATAGATTCAGATTTATTGTAACTTACATCCAACCCAAAATAAAAATTTTCAATTTTCTGAGAAAAAAATACTCAAAGTTTCAATTTTGTGAGAATCGAATAAATACTCAATTTTTATTTTTATAGAGTTGAATTGTGTCATTCATGAGAACGAAAAAAAAAAAAATCGGAAATGCTCACCCATGCAATACAAATTAACACGAAGGGATCACAACTCAACTCCAAGCAAGGAAAGACACCAGAGACAGAAACAAAGAAGGATGAGTAAGGTGAAGATTTTGGTTGTGGGAGGCACAGGTTACTTGGGTCAGCATCTGCTACAAGCCTATGTTCATGCCAATGCCAATAATGGAACTCCTTTTGCTTTCGATCTCGCTTTCACCCATCACTCCTCTCCTCCTCCCCAACCTCTGTTGGATGCCATTCCTTTCTCTCTTCCTTTTCAAGTGGATTTGAAAACTGGCTTTGGATTTGAAGCCATTTCCAACACTTTTGGTCAGGTTCTGTTCTCACCTTCCTCACTTGAATTTGGTTGTGTTGATTATGTGTCTTCCTTTTCAATTGGGTGAGGAAAAAAAAATGATTTCGATTAGTGGGTCGTTTTGTGAACTTCCTTTTGGGATTAAAGTTTGCTCCTTTTTTGATATGTTGCTGGTTGAACTATCTATCATGATTTGGTGGTTCTGTTAGGTACACTTTGTGGAGCCTCAAATTGGAAAGTGTTTGGTTTGAGTTTCATACGAGGCACCCTTCTTCTCTCTATTGACTCACTGAACTACTTACTTGTTTGCTGCTTATTCATAACAATATTTAGATAGTTTAAAGGGTCATTGGCATACCAAGTGAGATATGTTGCCAATTTAGCTGCTAAAACTTTGTATTTGTGCATCTTATATGAATGATTGTTTAAGATGATTATAAATGGATATGCAACTGGTTTTAGGCCAATGTAGATAACCCAGTCTTTTTCTGGGTTGACACTGAGTGGCTTACACCTTTGGTACTTGTGGAATCCTGCATGCTTTTGGACTTGTGGAATTTGTTTCTATATAAAAGATTTTTGCCTCCCTTTCCTCTCAACTTGATAGCCACTCATTAATCATTCTTCTTGCCATGCACAAGTGTGAGTATGATCATGTATGTGCGCACACAAGGATCTAGGTGAGACAGAGAAAGTGCATTTCATGCAATGGTTATTTTAAATATTAATAAGTTCAACAGATGCCAATGTCTTACAAGATTTTGAGCCTTTTATCCATTAAATGTATCTTAAAGGTATAGCTAGCCTTCCCCAAATAGAAATTCATTAATAGAAAACATGAGGATAAAGGATCACATGTTAGCATTTCATAGTGTGTAAAATAATATTGTGATTTGTTTCATTATTGACAATTCTGTTTGTTTGTTTGGTAATGGCAGCCTGATGTGGTTGTCAATTGTGCTGCCATCTCAGTTCCTCGTGCTTGTGAAATTGATCCTGCTACTGCACATGCTATTAATGTGCCATCGTCTCTAGTAAAATGGTTGCAAAGCTTTGAAAAGAGAAGTACTCTTCTCATTCATCTCTCCACAGATCAAGGTAATCCAATCTTACCATGATAGATGAAGGTCAAGGAATGGGCATTATGAAAAAAGGAAGATATTTTTATAACCTTTTTGAGCCTCTACTCACTTCTTTCCTGCTTTATCTTTCTCTGTTTCTAACGTTTGTCATTCTTAACTAAAAACTAACATTATAAGCATTGAAATTTCTGAATTTTTTTGTTTATCCCTTATCCATTTTTAGCAATACAAAGGGATGAATCATGTTTGGGGTTAAATTTTCTTTCTTGATTAATATGTCGTGTTTACTATCCATATCCATGTCCATTTACACTTTGACTTTTATCAAAATTCTAATTTATGTTTCATCTCATCAGTTTATGAAGGGGAGAAGTCCTTTTACAAGGAAGAAGACATTGCTGTTCCAGTAAATGTTTATGGAAAAACTAAAGTGGCAGCAGAGCAGTTCATTTCAGAAAATTATCCGAACTTTGCAATTTTGAGAAGCAGTATCATCTATGGGCCACAAACAGTCTCACCAGTTCCAAAATCTCTTCCTATTCAGGTGCTTGTGCAATATGTGGACTTTTTATTATAAAATTTATTGGCAAATTAATGCTTCAAGCATTTGGGTTGATGAAACTCTAGAGTTGGATGCTTTGTGAATTTCGCTTCTTATTGCAAGAAGAATAATATATTTCTTTTTTAAAAGATGATGGTAGTGCTCTCTCACCATTTTTCAATCTGCAGTATTAAAAAAAGTCATTTCCCATCATTCATGGTTTTTTGTTTGTTGTTCCTTTAGTGCCTTTAATTCCCCTTTTTGAAAGAGAAAACCTTACAGTATTTATGATTTACATTTTTCTTTGCTTTACTTTGTTACAAAGATTACAATTTCCTCTATCACTTGTTAGGTTCTTCTAATTCTTCTAGTACCCACTTAAATATAGGGGCAACCAAGGGGAATTGAGTGACTTGTGTTCCATATTTCCAGAGATGCAATCAAGGGAATTAGGTGGGGGGAAATGGACTTGTATGGCTCTAAGGAAAGAGATGGAGAGAAGAGTGAGCCAGCAAGGCAAGAAATAAGTAGAGGTTAAAGAATAGTGATTGAGAGTACAGGGTCTCTCTCAAATACCCTGTGTTATCTTTTGTGTTTCAGTTTATTAAGTCTACCCACGGATACTAATACCATATTGGTATCTGTATTTTCAGAAGAATAATACAGTAGATTTATCCACATCTAAGTGTGTTCTGTTCCTGTTTCTAACATACTATCTAATTGTTGCAGTGGATTGATGGTGCCCTTGCTAAAGGAGAAAAAGTGGAGTTCTTTCATGATGAGTTTCGTTGTCCAATTTATGTCAAGGATCTTGTAACTATCATACTAACTTTAACTAGCCAATGGATATCGGGTACAGGACTTCTAGTACCTAAGCTAATGTATTGGTTGGACGTATGTTATGCTGTGAAAAATTTCTTAATGATGCTGATTTTCAGTGACACCCTTTTTAAGCTTGCAAAATTTAATAATAAAATATTTGCAGAAATTCTCTCTATACTATAACTGATTGACAATCATGTATGACATTTTCTTGTGTATAATTTTGGCATTAAATAATAAGTCCCTCTTGTTCTTTAATTATAATTTCATATGCTAATGAGGTATCTCAAATTTGCATTAATGAATTCTGCTTTTCTGATTCTTGTCACAGAGGGCAAGCAAATGCAATTGTTACTTAATGTTGGTGGAGCTGATAGGGTGTCACGTTTACAAATGGCTGAGGCTGTTGCAGAATTTAGAGGATATGATGCCTCATTAATCAAATCAGTGTCTGCCTCATCGGTATGTATCTGCTTCATTTTATCACAAAATTTTGTGCTACGGAATCAGAAACTTGCTTTCTTTGTTTATCTGCATTATCCTAGTATACAAAATTATTAACCTCTAACAATACTCCTTAAAAAAATTAAAGATTTTGTATCCTCATTAATCAAGGCTATCAAAGTTTTCGTTCACTTTTTGATGGCCATTTGAGCTGCCTGATAAGATTTATCTCCTCTTATTGTGCTTTATGACATGTATTTTTGCCTTATTTTTCAGGTTGATCGAGGGGTGAAGTCCCCAGCTGATATATCTATGGATATCACTAGATTGGTTCAAACCCTAAGAATTCATCCTGTTTCATTTAAAGATGGAGTGAGATTGACACTCACAACCGAGGCTAGGCAATGATGAGACAACAAAGATATCAAATAAGGCTTCCTTGTTAGCATTTGAGTCTTCTTTCCTACCATTAAGACTGAAATGTGCTCTCAAAAGCTCTTACTACATTTAGATTGTTGTATAATAGATAAATTCTTGAAAAAGTCAAACCAAGCCAATTTGTAGGAGCTGCTGGGAATTAGAAAAAGGCAAGTAGCTAATGAAGTCACAAAGGCAGACGTCAATTGTCATTCATCACTTTCTTCCAAGTCCAACAAGTTGGTTTTGTGTCATTCTCCCAATAATTTCCAAGATATGCATTTTATACTACAAGTCAGTGTATTAACGCACTGAAACATTGAACATTTTATGTTCAGTGAATGGCAAAATACTCGAGTGATTATTGTAGGAATTGCCTTCCAATTGCTAATAATGTGTTTATATTTTCGTTGTTCCACTTTCTAATGCAACTGAACGTGAAAGAAAGAAATTTTTTGTCTGACGTTTAACCAGCTACGAAACGCAAATTCACACTCTAACTACACAAAAAAGTACAGTATTAACCCTCAAATTTTATTACTGTTTGATTTTCTTAAGATGGATTACATGTTTGGTTTAATTTATTTTTAACTTAAGAAGTGGTAAACCAGGTGCTTGGACTTAAAAAAATCTAAATTAGAGGTTACCATACATGCCACAAAAAAAAAAATATAATTGAAGGGGAAACACTCAAACTATAGAATAGCCCTAGTTGGCACTAATGTTATGGGAGTTTGGCCAAATGAATGTACTTTGTGGTCAGGATTAAATGGGAGGAAGCTTTTCTTTCTGATAGTTATTAACTTACTATTCTTTAAAAAAACATAAAAGATAGGGCTATCCAAGAAGCACCTTTGTGGTCAGCATTAGACCATGAATCTATTCTTTCCAAACCTCACTCACTCCCTCTTCTCTCACAATGCCATCTGTGGCCACTTTACAGAACAGTTAGTTAATGATGTCATCTTTTGTTGTTCTTCATGGCCTGCATGGCTCTCTTCTCCGCTCCCAGTTCCTAGGCCAAGACACCCTCACTCATCTCTACCCTCGTAACAAGGCTTCCACCATTCATAACAAGCCAACAACAGCACAACCACGTGCCAAATTTGACATGCTGCAAGTCTTGGGAGGAAGAGGACTATGCAATGGAGAAGCAGGTCTTAAACAAGAGCTGAAGAGGGAACTTGGTGTTGATGAGAAGGCACCAGCATCAGCAACAAGTGACAAAGAGCAAGAGTTAGAGGAGGAATCATCAACAACACAGTCCTTGGCAAGTGTTGCTGCAGAAGATGGTTTTGAGAAGGAACTGATGGGGTTAACTGGGGGGTTTCCGGGGGGTGAGAAGGGTTTGAAAAAGTTCATTCAGGAAAACCCTCCTCCTCTAAAACCAAGTCAAGGGAGCAAAAGCCTGAAACTAGCACTGTCTAAGAAGCCTAAACCACCAGAATTGCCTTTGTTGCTGCCAGGGATGATTGCCATTGTGAAGAACCCGAATAACCCGTTTTACATGTACTGTGGGATTGTGCAAAGAATCACTGATGGAAAGGCAGGGGTTCTCTTTGAAGGAGGGAACTGGGACAGGTTGATCACGTTCAGGTTGGAAGAACTTGAGCGCAGAGAAAAAGGCCCCCCCATGAAGAACCCCAAGTCAGCTGTGCTCGAACCGTTTCTTGAAAAGAAGTCATAGTTAAGCTTAGTTTCAATTTGCAAAACATGTTCACTTTTGTATCATATATGTATAATGTATCTATCTATCTATCTATCTATTGAGCTTTCCGACAAAGAAAGCATAGCTGAGGATTGCTACTACTGTGCTTTGATGTTCTTTTTGGGTGAGTAAATATTGAATTTGAGGGGTAAACAGAAGGGATCAAAGGTTGAATTGGTAACAAGAGAAGTACATCTTTATGGTAAACATGTAAATTTGTGTAAAGTTATGTTACAAAAAATGATGGTGTATAATTTAGTGAGAGTTTTAGTGTCTTGTGTGTATGTGTGTAGCTGCTGTTCAATGGTCATGAGATTGAGCATTGTTCTTTTCCAGAATCAATTGCAGAACTGTTATCATTGGAAAAAAGATTAATCACGATTTTCTAGCTATTTCAATCATGTGCTTACACGTTATTGACTATAATAAATAATATAGAGTATAAAGGTCTTTTACTATCACCTACCATCTTATATGATAAGTGTATTGTGATGGGTCTGCTAATACTGGAGCTTGTTGCTCCTGTATTGTGATGTGCGGAAGAAAGTTACTGCAGAAACCAAATGGTGCTGAAACTCGTAGTATAGGAAGCACAATTGACAATACCGTGTTGGAGCCTATTGGGAATGGTGGTTATTATGCTTATGCAGACACGTATTATAGCAGCTGCAATTTTTTGGAATTAGTAATGTTAGCATATAGTTTATAAACTTTACAAAACTATAGAAAATAGAGAAGGGGAGTCTGCTTTTGAATTAGAGGATATTATTAGATCATAGTTTAGTTTTGGTCTTTTATTTTACATCTTGTAGGCTTAGTTATCTGTTATCAGTGACTTAGTCTGTGTCTTGAACCGTCTTTGTAAGGGTGGGTACCCCTCGTACCTGTATCCTCTTCGTCGATGAAATTCTTTTTTTGCTGATAAAAAGTAATATTAGTGTAATGATTTTTATAATAATCATCTTAAAAGTTATATTATAAATGATTTTTGATTAGTTGATATTCTAGAAACTTTACATTGATAATATAGGCCAATTAAACTCTATTTGACAAATGACAGCTAAAATAAGTATAAATTTTTTTTCTTAGGTAACAATTAAAATTAAAAGCAAATGGGATTAGACAATGAAGGAGGGATATTGATGAATAAGAAATTGCCTAGTTTCTTGAAGCTGAAGAGGGTTGGCCTATGCATTTGAACCAAAAAGTTTTGTACTTCTTGTTGGAGACAAGACTTGGGTCCTAGATGCAGAAATTGACTTGAGCTGATGCCTTCACATGTATAACTTGATGCCAGGGATTCTTTCCAGTTTCCATAGGTTTAGAAAGAGAAGCTTCACCCATATCAGATGATAGTTGTCCTATTTTCACATTTTTTTTAAAGTTTGATGGAATTGGAGACTATAGTAAGTCCCTAAATGGAAGTCCACCAGGTCAGAAGAATTTCTTGATTCCCTCATAAGGCATGCTCCTAATGGAATGGTCTTTAACTAAAACCTCTACATCAGTAGGCCATGAAAGTCCAACAATATTTGCAAGCATGATGAAAACTTTGGAGAAGAAGGTTGAATCTCAATGTGCTTAAACATTGGATGAAACCCTTATGATTAGAGATGGTGTATATGTGCATGCATGACAATAGGATCGTCAAATTCTAAAAACTTGCAAAGGTCAGATGTATAATAAAAACTTCTCTTCAATTTCAAGCCTTCAAGCGCCTTGGTGTATTGATCAACTATTCATGAAATGAAGCTTTTTTTTTTTGCTTCGGTAGTAAAAACTCGTCGTTGGTAAAAAAAATCAAAATATTCTTATTTATTTTTCTTTTCGATTTTGTATCATAAATAAATCTCGTAAAACCATAATTCCAAAATTTTTGGCTTCTCTATGTTGGTGCTCGTTGAATCCATCCAGATTCGAAGTTCATTGCCTGCTGAAGGTGACACTAGGCGAGTTTCTATCTATCTGCATCACTTTCTCTTGTTATTTCAAAATATTATGTGTTTTTCTTCAAATCAATTGAACAAACCAGAAGAAAATATGAATGTCTAATTTGCCCCAGTTACAATCATCACGTTCTGCGAAGTTTTTGGTTTTGAATTAATGCTACTATGTTATTTTTCATGAAGGTAACCTCTAAATTTGATGATTTTCTAAAGCTAACCTTTTCAATCTTGCTTCTGCTTTGGTTATATACCCTTAAATGAAAACTGATCTGGTAAGTGTTTCACTGGAACCACTAATGGGTGTTCGGCACACTTTGAAATCTTAAGTGAGCAATTGTGCTTTGAATTTCCTCGAATTTAAGTTAAACCGTGGAACCAGAGCTATCCCCTGCTTCATGTACCTTTTTTCACCTATAGTACAATTTGGGTTGAGTTGGATGGTATTTTTGCCCATTATACATTACAAGCTTAAATTTGGTCTAGTATAGTTTGTTTAACGACCTTACTGGTTTAGTATCTCCTATAAGTTTGGGTCAATCAAAGGAAGATAAGACTTTGCTAATTAACATATCCAGGTTAGGGTCACTCAAAGGAAGAATAGTTAAATATTTGATACCAAAGATCAAGTTAGCAGAACACAAACAATGGCCTTCAATATATACTTTTGTGTTTGTTTTTACCAATTCACATAAACCAGTTTAATTAAAATGACAAAAAATAGATAAAGTATAGAAAGATTTTACGTACTGCATCCTATTTATCAATTTAGTTTGGTTTCTTAAAATACAAAATATATCATTTTATTCCGCAATGTGTGTTAGTAAACACATTTTTTTTCTTCACTTATATTACCTTCAAACAATATAAAAATGTCATCCTGGTATGCTTGCTTCTGTCTTCAAAATAAATAAAAAATCTTAATGTTGTCATTGTAGTAAGTGGAAGGACTCATTTCGATAATATGATTATTCAGTTATGATTTTGTTCAATTGCGGTTACGATTTTTGACCTTATATAAGCTATTTAGATTTTTAAGTTGAAATTTATTCAGAGGTTAGAAACTAAGAATGGGGGAAGAGAATGAAGGAATAAAAACATTTAGGGATTTGGGCTTTTCCGAGTCATTGGTGGAAGCTTGCGAAAAATTGGGTTGGAAAAGTCCATTAAAGATATAGACAGAAGCAATTCCTATTGCATTGGAAGGTTAGCTCTTTATTGAGTTTTGTAAGTCAATATGATATTTGCTGTTTTAATTCTGATTTTTTTTGGTTTACTTTTCTGATTATAAAATAGGAACAGGCAGAAAAAATGATGATTTGCATGACCTTGATGATTTTTTGGATTTTGAACATGAAACTATATGTATTAATATTAGTGCTTTTATATTTGCTTTTGTTGATTGTAATTATTTTCCCATAGCATCCCATTCGAACTTCTATATTTTCCCCTATTTTAGTTCTAGATGGTGGCTTATTATCAATGATGATGAAACCCTATCAAATTGCTGACCATTATTTGTGGTTGCGTTTTTCAGGAAAAGATGTGACAGGACTTGCCCAAACTGGTTATGGTAAGACTGGAGCTTTTGCTCTTCCCATATTGCATGCCCTCTTAGAAGCACCACGCCCAAAACATTTCTTTGATTGTGTGTTGTCTCCCACAAGGTTTGATAATTTTGATACCTAATCATGGGTTTGATTTTCATATAATTTGAATTTTATTGATTGTAATTGTTCTGATTGCTATGTAACAAGTTTATTTCTTCTGTTTTTGACCTTTGTATTGATTTAGAGAACTTGCCATTCAAATTGCGGAGCAGTTTGAAGCTCTAGGCTCTGAATTGGTGTGAAATGTGCCGTGGTGAGTTTCAATCTATTTTTCTGAAATGATTAATTATCTGTTAATTTTATTGCTTCCTGCATAGCTGATTTTGTTTTGTTTTCTCCCCTTGAGACTCTTTCCAACATGATACTTAGCTTTATATGGTGGCTAGGCACTGTTTTAATGTTCTATTTAATACATGTATATTAAACAATCTATTTGATTGACATCGTTTCCTTTTTTACTAGCTTGTTGGAGGAATTGACATGGTACAACAATCCATCAAGATAGCAAAGCAACCTCATATTATTGTAAGTGTTACCATTGCTGTAATCATGCTTTGATTTCATTTGTTTCTTGTACTTCAATAGTGTTAGGTAATACTTAATAGTTGAGTGAGATCCAAAATTTAATCTTGAGTGTCTGTAAAATATATCACTAATGTTTTACTAAAGAAATGTACACTTTTTTTTTTGTTATTTGTTGTTGGTTTCTAAATCAATTAGTGGCTTATCTAACTCATTATTGATCAGAATTTTTTTATGAGCATTGTGTTAATTATATGATTTCTCTTGCATAGAGATAGGATTGATTTTGTTCTTATTTTCTTAAATTACTATCTTGGATACAAATATACTTGGACAGATATATATATAATGTTTTGTAGTTGATAAGCTATCCAATTCCAATGATGTTAGAGTATTATCATAAAAAGATTTAATGATTATATTGCTGGAACAAATTCCTATTATTGGTTTCTTTAACATTCACTTGCTGTCTATTGAGTATAGTTATGGTCCTTGCCACAATTTAACTCTTGTATATGCAAAGGGAATGATTGATAAAAAACCATGTTTTGTATGTTCTGAAAACTTAAAATACTGCTACTTGGGAAAGTTTTAATTGAATCGTCCTGTTATAGGGTCCAAGTATGTTCAAGCCAATCTTTTAGCTTTTTACTTCATCCATTAATTGTTTTCCTTAGTCTTTAATGGCGAAGGTGTGGTCAAGGTTTTCAGTCTATGATGTAATAGTTGGTTCACTTCTTTAAAGCACAAGCCTCATCATGGCGAATAGGAAAATTTTGTTATATTTCACCTGTAGAGGTTTACTATCTATATATAGAAGAGTTTCCTTGGACTACAATATTCTACGATGAGCATTGATTAAACTTGTTTGGAATTCCAAATTCTGGTTCAACGTGTCTTGGCAATGATCTGTCTTTCTTTTTGCTTTTTGTTCTTCTGTTTTTGTTTTGCTTCCTGCCATATCTGCTCCAAAAGTCTAAATATAAATATGATTTCACCCTTGCCATTGGCAAATCTCAAACAACACTAGGGATAGTTAGAAATGTAATTACAGGAACCCATAATAGTTTTAAATCTTTCTCGGGTCATGCTTTATACTTCATTGAATACTATGACTTCCATTGATTTTTGGCCTCATATTAAGTTAATATTTTATGATCCAATATTTGCTTGGTCTTGATAAATAGACCAGTAACTTGATATTAATCCCCCCTCCCCAAATTTAATTGCTTGAATGAAATCTGGTTACAACTTTGGTCATTTTCATCCCTCAAAAATATAGTTTGAAGTTTGTGTACCTCTTAACACCTGTATCTTGTAGGAGTCCTTATGTCTTTACATGGACTGTTTTTGTTCTTTTTTGTGAATGTCTTGGAATTTAACTAGCTTCTTATAACGTGGAAGAATAGATTTAATAATTGCTTTTGGTGTTAACAAGCATTTCAGTGACTGAGTGAGACTGTTTATGGGTTGAAACATTGCACTCGAATGATGCAAACAACGATTATTCAATTGACAAGAGAAAGCTGAACTTATGCACAATCTGCTTGCACAAGATTGATATTGTGCTGCCTTTAGTTTTCCACTATTTTTAGGTCTTCTCATTTTGCTGTATGTATTTTGTTTATCTATTTATGTTGAATTCATATTCTTGCAGGTTGGGACTCCCAGACGAGTTTTAGATCACCTAAAACACACCAAAGGATTTTCTCTTGGTAGATTAAAATACTTGGTATGATTTCTACACATATATATTGAATTACTGATGTTACTTTCTGCGTCATAAGAAGATTTGTATGTTCATATATTTGATGAAGAAATATAGTGAATGCTTTTTTGATGGTTATAAATACTTCTTTTTAAAAAATTTGAAATTATATATTTCAGATCTCAAAATATGTTCAAGAAAAAGAGGGCATACTCTCTATTTAGACCAACAATCAAGAGACCACAAAACAAATAAAGCATTCAACTTTAGTACCTCTATTCCTATTTATCCTTCAATTATCCCCTTCATATGTCTGCATATGTATCACCTGAAAGCTTCAGGCTTCTGACCTAGCCTTCCTCATGAAATAAAGACAATAATAAAGAACTGTTGCCGGTCACCTTGAAAATAACAGAGATTTTCTTCTCTTTGTCCTTTCAAATACCTGTTTCCAAATATTAAAACCAGTAGAAATGTAGAATCCAGATTTTTTTTTTTTGGTGACGTAGAATCCAGATTATAATCAAACTGTGTTTGTAGCCTGCTGTAAAACTTGCTTGGAGTAGCCACATTCAAAATAGAAGTGATCATTTGTTTCAACTGCTCCATCACGGGTTACATGTTGAATCCATCAGGCATGTAACTGAACTGTGGGATTGTTTTTGATGACTTGAATATGGTTTTTTATGTTGATACAAGTTTATTTATTGTTGAAGCATGTATGTCTCTGCATTAGTTTAGGTATATCTTGTATGATTACACAATTGTGTTTAAAGCAAATCTGTTGCTGGTTTACATGTCATTTAGATGTAGGATGCCATACATTCTATTTTGCAGTTATGGATGCTTGGACATGTTAGTGGATTTGACAAAAAGAAATAAGTAATCCATTTCGTTGTCTACATTGTGCATATTATATTCTCATCCACATATACTTGGACTAATGTGATTACTCTGTATTTTGAGCAGGTCTTAGATGAGGCAGATAGGTTGTTGAATGAGGACTTCGAGGAATCACTTAATGAGATTTTACAAATGATTCCTCGTGAGCGAAAGACATTTCTGTTTTCTGCTACAATGACTAAGAAGGTATATGTGTAAATTTATTAATTACTGCTCACTCAAAATGTATATTATTTGTAACGCTTGCCTTTTTATCCCTTGGCATTGACCAATATCTTAATATGCAGGTGAACCTTTTTTTTTTAACATATTCGGAGTTATGAAACCCTATTTGATGCAGGTCATTGGAGGAAGCTTATTGGAATTTAACATAAATGCTGGTTGTTGGTTATGATGTTTTGATAGGTTTTGAGAAGCATTTAACCTTTTTTATTGTAAGCCAAATCTATTATATTTTGTTAACATGCATTTGCTTCAATAAGGATGTTATGGTGCAAATGGAATTGAACAAAATAATTTCTATGGGCTGCTTATATGCTGCAGATACTTGATTGTTGACATGTATTTTTAAATTTATGTTGCTAATAGATCAAGTTGCACTCTCGCTGTTGCAGGTCCAGAAGCTGCAAAGGGTTTGTTTAAGGAATCCTGTGAAGGTACAACTGTAATAGTTACTGTAAAATGAGAGAACTGAGGGATATTGAAATGAAAACTGTGTATCTGCGTACACAGTGGATGCTTCTTTATATAGATTAATTACAATTAATTATAGGAGATATTGTTTCTATAATTCTGATATGATAATGAAGACAATATGAAATTGATCCTATTTTGATTCTCAACAGTTACATATATGTTTATTGGGTAAATTACAATCCACATTCACGAGAGATACTTAAATTACCTTGCCCTGTCCTCTATTTTGAAAAATTATACACCCTTCCCTTGATAAATTAATATCTTTCACTTCAGTTCATTGTAACATAAACAAGCTTCCTAAGCACAAAGTTTCTCTCGTCTATTCTTAGTATTAGTGATAGCTAGTTTTAAACCCTTACTATCAATTTTGGAATTGTAAAAGATGAAATGAAGATTTTGTTTAAGTTCCAACTTCCAAAGCAAAGTTGATAGTAAGGAAACTTCTTTTCATGTTTTAGGGTGTTCAAAATTAGTTGTCGGTGACACGAGAAGTCTCACAAAAGGACAAATGTCCTTGAGGGGCCCATTTACAATTGCTCACCCTTGCTTAGAGGTTCTTTTACTGTAAAATGGAGTAATGGACTAAAGCATAGTACATTTCATCTCTTAAGGGAGAGGCGTGTAATTTTAAAATTAGAAGTGAAGGAAATATACTTTAAGCATCTTTCAAGGGAGGGGAGTATTATTATTTATATATTAATTCTTTTGTTCTGATGTTAATCACTATCTGTTTTATTCAATTTAGATTGAAGCATCATCTAAGTATTCCACTGTTGACACATTGAAGCAGCAATATCTCTTTTTGCCTGCCAAACACAAGGTTTTTCTTCTCCCTTGTTCCGCAAAATGTTGGATTTTAAATAAAGAAATGACTGTCATTTGTACATTGAATTTCTTACTACTCATGGCTTCTTGGCCCAATGGAAAAGTTACTTGTATAGGGGAAAAGTTACTTGAAATGTCTTACCACTTATATTCCCCCTTTTTTTTTACAAGCATTGATGCCTGGTTCAAACAAAGTCTATTTTTATTTATTGCCCTAAAATTAGTTATACTTGATAAGTGTCTTAGTGAGGTTGTCAAAGATATACTACAGAAGAAATTTAATGAACAAGTTTCATATATTGCCATCGTTTTCCTTTAAAAGGTATCAGCTGCTTGCGACATACTAGACTGGTGACACATAATCATGGTTAGGTAGGATAAACTTCAACTGTGAATTAATTCTTTGCCATGCTATTGATTTAGCAAAGTAAAAGTATTTTATTTAGTCAATTACAAAATAAGACTATTGTTAGAGAGCACAATATTTGTATGGAACACTTGGAATATATTGGCTATTTGGAATGAAATTAATATAAATTCATGCATTTTAGTTTTCATGAATCATGTCCATTATTTTTTATGTTTGTGATGATTGTGTTCATTAATTATGCGTTTCGCTCATAGGATTGCTACTTTGTTTACATTCTCACTGAAATGTCTGGAAGTACATCAATGGTGTTCACTTGCACTTGTGATGCAACTCGGCTTCTAGCTTTGATCCTTAGGAATCTTGGTCTGAAGGCCATCCCAATTAATGGTCATATGAGCCAGGTAATTGTACTTCACATCCTGTATTATAATTGTAATTTGTTCCCATGTTTTCTTCTTCCCTTGCTATGGGAGGGGATGGTGGGGTGGAAGAAGGAACCGTCTTTGTCTTCTTTTCATTATTTACAGGTGTGCCAATGAAGTATACTAATTTTTATTGTAAAAATCTTCTGATAGTCAAAGAGACTTGGAGCCTCGAATAAGTTCAAATCTGGGGAATGCAATATTCTCCTTTGTACCGATGTAGCTAGTAGAGGACTGGATATTCCAACTGTAGATATGGTGATTAACTATGACATTCCCACAAACTCCAAAGTAAGATGTCCTATGTATTTCTTTTGTACTTCTATTGACATGCTCTATTACAGTTATTAATTTATAATTAACTAAGAATATGTTTGAATAGAGAATTTTAATAGAACAGAGAATTTGAATTTCTGTAATTTAAAATTCATTGTTTGGATGTTTTTTATGAAGAATTTTAAAACAGAATTTTAAACAACTAAAAATTTGAAATTTCAATTTTCTTTTAAAAGGTGAGAAATTGAAATTTTCTTCTTACAGTCTCCAATAAACACCGTCTGAACTTCTACAACATCGATCGGATGTGAGCATAGAGGAACACGTATAACTAGCACATCAACCATATTTTTTCTTTTTTTCATCCTCATAATTTTAATTTTTTTTATCCCAACACAAAATTTTGAAAATAAAAGAATTTCAATTGAAGTATTTGAAATTCTTAGAATTTAAAATTTCTCCATCCAAACACACTCTAAAACTTTACAGTTAGCCTCGTATATTGTAGGAATTTGTTTTCATTGTGATACATTAAGGACACAAGACACATCTAAATTAGCACAAGACCTGGAATCATGGAAATAGAAAAACATTTTAGGATTTTTTTTCATTTTTATATTCGCTAGATTCCTGATCTTGTGAGCTACAGGATTATATACATCGTGTGGGAAGGACTGCTCGTGCAGGGCGCTTTGGGGTTGCCATTTCCCTTGTAAATCAGTATGAGCTGGGGTGGTACATTCAAATAGAGAAGCTTATAGGTGAGTAGTATATGCTGTCTTTGCTTTGACAGTTTGAGGAACAAAAGTTTCTTAATGAATAACAAATATATTTCAGGCAACAAGCTACCAGAGTATCCTGCACAAGAAGAGGAAGTTCTACTTTTGGAAGAGCGTGTTAGTGAGGCCAAAAGATTAGCTGTCATGGTAAAATTTCGGATTGAGCCTAGTTATAATTTACACTATTTTTTTACTATTTCTTTTTTAAAAAATAAGGTGAGGGATTTTGTTGGAACTTGGAAGTTGTTGTGATGTCCCTTTATTTGCCTGCCCCAGTTGAATTTAGTTTTCATTGGTTATAATAAAATAAGAGACACTCTCTTTGACACTTATCACATTATTTTATGAGGAATGCTAGTGACACTCTCTGATATTCTCTTTTCAACACTCTCCTTTTGATTGACTGAAATTTGTTAAAAATCATCAATTTTTGTGAGTCGCACTTATCATTTAATGATTCTCTCTCCAGTTTTCAGAGGCAGTGTTGCTAGTATTCCTCATAAAATAATGTGATAGTGAATTTTCTGGTATTAGTTTCTAAGAGCAAGCAGTTGTGTGGCAGAAAGCAACTTGTTTTGTATGAGTATGTAAAGACTATTGCTGTGATTATATTCCTGGAATTAAATATGATAAAGGATTTGACATCAGCCAATGTTTATGTGCTTTAAATAATTATACACTAGAAAGTAAGTGTTTGTACATTTGCTTGTGTAGAAAATGAAGGAGACTGGAGGGAAGAAGAAACGAAGGGGCGAAGAAGATTACGATGGGGAGGATATAGACAAGTACTTGGGTCTCAAGGAAGGAAAATCATCCAAAAAGTTTAGAAGATGAGATCATATCATTGCCAATGAGTGAATTAATGCGGCAGATGAATGAATCAAATGAAGCCATGAAAAATTGATAGACTGAGATGTCATGCAACTTGTGCGTTGTATTCAAATTTTGAGAGAATTTTTGCATTAAATTAAAAAAATATATCCCGATTGATGATTATATAAACAATTTTCTAGTTATATTTTTGAAACGATTGTATCATTATATTATGTTTCGTGCAATTACTTAAGCATTTTTTTTTTCAATTTGGGAATAAGCCTCTTTAAAGACGTAGCTTGTGGGTTGCCACACAGAGACTTGCAAGGTCATTTGGCCTTTTTGTAACTATTTTTTAATTCTGAAGTTTTCTTTCTTTCATCAATAATTTCAAATCCTTATTTTAATTTACTTGTTAAAGTTAATATTAAAGATATTTAAAACTTTATTTTACTTCATAGAATAATATACTTAATTACAAGATATTCAAAATTAGTTGTTATTGATATTAAAATTTGTAGAAAGTCATAATATCATTGACAGATACTATCAGAGTTGTTAAAAGATTTATTTTTATTAATACTACAAATGCTGAAACTGAGTCATGTATTGATACTTTTCATTTTATTAACCCAATGTTCTCTCTATGATAAAGAATCACCAAACAAAAAGTAGCTGAATTGAATTCTGAGAGTCTATATTTGTTTCCACCAAGATTCAAGAAAGATGTAATTTTTTTTAATAGAATCATAATTAACGAAAGAGTCTAAATGAAGTTTGATACATTAATTCTAAAAATATTTTTTATCTTTGTATTTTGCCCTTGAACAAAATGTTCTTAGCTGCCCCCAAACTATAATAGATCATACAAAACTAGTCCTATGCTTATTCTCAGTGTTATGATGTTACTCACCCTTAAAGCCATGCACCAAGGCCAATTACCTAAACCAATGATTTCATGGCATTAATTTAGCATATGGCTCTTGAAAACCATGAGTTAGAACAGAAACCAGCTATGCAATTACATAATCGTTTAACGCACCATAGAGATCAAGGTATAATAAAGGAAACAAAAATGACTCTTAACAATAACATTCTGAAAAATGCAAGCACAACCCAACATACATATTTTCATACATTAGGCATCTGCATGCAATTAGCACTTTGAAAGCTCTTAAAACACATAGAGTTCAGCCAATTCCTCCAAAGAGTCAGAACCAAACTTAGGATCTGCATTTTCTAGCATCCACAGTAGATGATCAAAGAGAACCACCTCACAGTTGACCACCAAAACACTTTCATCACTGCCCTTTTGCTTGGAATTGTTGATGAGAGCTTTGAGGAGAGGATGGTTCAAATACTTGGAGCTTATCACGTACCGTTTCCTTGTGCTGCCAACAAATACAGTTTCACAATGTTCACCTTCTTGCATGCCATTTCCTTCCCATAAGTCTTCCTTAGCAAACTTGGACCTTAGGCTATTAAATGATGAAGATCTTCCTAGATGCTTTGACAAGTTCTTGCACTTACTGAGTATTAGATTGAGCTTCTTCATGCTTTTTTTGGTTGAGGGGTGTTTAATTAGGATTTAGGAAAAGAGAGGGTTGGTTAGAGAGAACCAATGAATGAAGATAAAGAAGATTAAAATACACTCACAATGAAGTGTATTGAAGTTTTAAATAGGGAGAGAGGTAGGTGCAAAGTCATTGTATTGGGGTGCTAGAAGTGTGGGTTCAATTTGGAACCAAACCAAACCATTTTTAGTGACACAAACAAGTCATCTTTTTAGTTAATAAAAATAAGGGTGGTAGTTTTAACTTACATGCATAAAACAAAACAGACAGACATAACTGAAACTGTTCTCAGTCATCACTGGTTAGGCATCCAAGCACAGAGCCCATTGTTTCTCTGAACCCATCTGCTTCTGGCCAATGACTTGGGCCCCACTCCTAGTGCCCATGCTGCCTAGAAAGAACTTAAATTAGAACAGAACCACGAAGCATAAACTAGTCCTAGATAAAAAGAGAGGGGGGAATGTACTAAGTTATTGAACTGATAATGATTTTATAGACTTTGCAGAATTTTAAAAGTAAAGAGTAAGGACAAAGATGTAATTTTTTGTTTAAAATAAATTAAAAAAATATTATTATTTTTTAATTTCTGATAAAAATCTCAATGTAGAAAATGTAAAAGATGCTTAAAACGAGCATAAATTTTCCTAATAAAACTAAGTGTCAAACTAGTTAATTCACTATATAAGTAGAACTAGAATGGGCTAGAAAGATTCTGAATTCCACTATTAAGGTAAAATAATAAGAAAATTTGTACATTGTGCAAGTTGTATTGTAGTGTCTCTTTCATTTTTCTTTTCCTGTGCATGACTGATTTTTGCCAGCGTTTTCCAAACAGGTTGGTGACACTGTTCTCAGAACCTAGTCTTTTTCTGAGGTTACAACTTACAAGGAACATAGTTATTCATAAGCTCTTACTTATCACTTACGTGGTTGACTTCTTTTTTGCTATGTAGAAACTAATAATTGCCTTACATGACAAGGGTAATAATTCAAGATAACATTTGAAGATAAAAAGAGCCACTATTCTGACAATTATCTGAGATGTGCAACTTCACAAAGATATTTTATTTCTTTGCTATAAATATCTAGAAGATTTCATAAAAAATAGAAAAAGGAGACACTCAATATGTGCCATGGGGTTGATGTCCCACAGGAATGGAACCTTGACTAGGTGCTTCTTCTTGTGGCTGATGCTTAAGATTGTGCACACAACCTTTTGTCCCCAAACATTTCACTTTGTTCCTTTCTGAACTAAGGGGCCTTTTGCAATTTAGGTTCTATTTAGAACTGTATAATTCATTAGCTAGAGATGGTGGAAAAGAGCAATACATTGAGCTAGTTTTAATATCAACACAATTCAATACATTGCTCAAGTTGCATTTACAACTCACCAAGAGATAGTAGCACTTAACACTGAATTTTGGCTAGTTCTGAAGCATATATATCTCATCATTGCTGATTTAAGAATGATAGCTTGTTTGGAACATTCTCTTTTACAGTTTTCAAGATTTGAAGCATAATTAAGGGCTAATTCCAGTGAAAATAAATAAGTTTAAATGATTGCTGTGAAACGGAAGCTCAAATTCATACAAATATTACAAAATTGGATTCAATGATCATCTCTTAATAGAAATCTAAGGCATGCAATACTCAGCAAGTATGTAACTTCAACTTTGAAACAAGATTAAGACATCTACATTTTCTTCCGTACCAACAAAATAGTGCCTCCCAAAACAAGAAAACACGAACCTCCTTTTTGAATGTCAACAAAAAAAGTTATCACTCTCTGGTCTTTTGGAAAAAATTCACTATTGATTCCATTCAAGACATTAATATGTACAGTAAAACATTGACTTATATGTTCTAACGTATGAAGGGAAGGACAGGGTCAGGATCAACGAGTAAAAATAATGCACAAAGCTTCACAAATGTTACTTTTTTTTAATCTACTGTTAACTATACAAATTGCATAATTAATTAGGTAGATAAAGATATAGTTGTCAGGGAAGCCTCTCATAACCAAATGAGATTTTGGCTAACAAACAAAAAGAATCATGATGGAGGACATTTACAAACACTGCAGAATAGGGCCAAAAATGTTATGAGGTTTTGTTTGTAACCAAGTGTATGGCACCTTTAGTACAACCCGTGGTTTTTCATATCTGGTATCTAGTTGGTACTGAGTCAGCTAAGGCTTGCATTAGATCAAGATTTAATTATATAGCATTATGAATAACTTAACCTACCACAATGGGAAATGTATTTTGGAAACTCTTATTTGAAGAATAATGTTTTCTCAATATAATATTTCAACTGATATTTTTGGAAATTTAGTCATTATTTTTCAGTTATTACCTAACTCAAGTTGTACAAAATCTAAAAAACAATAGATGGGTTTGCATCCAAATTTAACTTAACTTTTATTTTTTAAGAAATAAATTAGTATACTTTTCATGAGATTTTTTTTTTGAATTTCTTTAAAACATGCCCTCAAACAACGATGCTTATTGATGGTTAGCTTTGCGCATGATTAGTAGAAACAGATTTTATACTTCTTGTCTTTTTTTTATATATAAAAATAATAACATAGCAAAACTATGAGTTTAAAAACTTCCTGCAAACTACATCTATAATTATTGCTATATCTGTCATGCTACTTAAATGAGTTGAAGCTAGCTTATTTTAAGGATTAAATATATTTTTATTTCTTATAAATATTATGATTTTCTCATTTATTCCCTCATTAAAAAAATTTATAATTTAGTCATTTTAATTTTTGTCTATTATGTTTTTTGGTATGTTTTGTACATTAAGTGTGTCTCTTACGAACGAGACGTCGATTAAAAACTTGTAGTATTTAGACAGATTTAGCGTATAAAACAAATTAATAGAGGAAATATATGAAAGAGATAAAATTTTACAAATAGTAAATTATAGCCTTTTAAAATAAAGGATATAATGACAAAATTGTTATATTTAAAGAGATCGTTAGAATATGAGTTAGTTTTTGGAGATATATATACAAAGTCTGTCAATCTGTACGGAAAAAAAATTAAATACAAAGTATATTTAACTGTATTTAAAGTACTGTTGATGCTTAATCCCATTTCAAATGTAGTTGTATCAAAGGTGATGTCCTTTAGGAATAGAAACTAGACAAATGAAATGCATGTTGCAAAGTGAAAAAAGATATGCAAGTGGACAATTTGTCCGCGAGCCAAACCTTTTTAATTTCCACATGAATATGATCTGATTTATTTGGCGGGCTATTAATTGAGTCTTAAACATGCAATGTACATTTGCTTAAGTATTGTGTGAGTAGGGTATTAAAATAACTTCGTATTGGCATATATGTGTTGCTATTTAGAATATACACTCATTATCGACTAATGGGTATGGACATAATGACACTCATTCTTTGTACCAAAATTATTGAGTAGTGCTTTTTGTGCCATGAATCAATCATCATCTTCCGGTTCCACTGCTTTACCTTGGTCTTGTTTTCAACCAAATAAAAAGCAATAATCACTCCCTGGCTAGATATTTTAGTTGATTTTTAGTTTTTTTATTAATTGAAAAATTTATTTGATTTTTTATAAATAATTTTTAACTTTTTTAAATGTTATTTTAAGTAGTATTTTTAAAATATTAATTTTTAATTTTTTATATTTTCTTTTATTATTATCTTCAATATATTTATTAAAATTTCTAATTACTTTTTTTAAAATAAATTATGATTTTATATTTTTTAACTATTTCAATAACTAATATTATCGAACACTTCTAATTTTAAAAAATAGTTATTTGAAAGCTTGCCATTTTCAACTATTAATTAATTTTCTAATTTCTAGCTTACTTTTCAGTTTTAAGCTAATCTTTGATGTGATGTGGTGGATATATATATATAATGTTAACAATTTGGTTCAGTTTCAGTATTAGGTCTTCACTAAAAACAATGTTTCAGTAAGAGGTAATTGACCTGCAAAAGGTAAAAATAAGATAATATTTCTCCATACGTGAGAGAAACTAAAAATCAGACAATATTTCTCTATAGTCTATACCTCTTATCCGAATTGTAGAATACGTGAGCGTGCGGCACATCAAGTTATGGTACCACAAGAGCCTTAAAACTAATCCAAGGATAGCATTTCAATGTTTATTTCCTTAAAAATTGCATTTTGTTCAATTTCGTAAATTTATTTTTGTGCTTGCATTTTGATAAATTATTTTGCAAATTGTGGATAGGCAACTTAAGTCACAATCTTGTTAATATTATGGAGTTATTTTTTATTGTCTCTTATGCTAATTGGTTAAAATACTCTATTGGATTAGTTTAATGTATGCTAATGAGCGACATTTTTAAAAGCCACAATGTTCAAGCATAAAAAAATAGATGCATTTTTCAAGAGAGAAGATAATACAACTTCAACATCTTTACCTCTTTAAAGGAATAATTCTAATGATTCAAATATTCAAATAGTGGAGTTTCCTTTCAAGATTAAAAGAGTTGTACCTAATGAGTTCGATGTTAATTCTTTGGAGTGTGATTTGGGAAATCGCCTTCAAACATGGGAATACCTACTTAATCAAAGAGATGAAGTTGTGACTGAATTTTTTATACATACTACTTTACCCTCAAATAGACCGACCTAGTGGAAGGAGAAATTAGTTGAAAAAAAAAATAGAAACTAGTTTTTATGAAATCCTAATAAAAGTATGGATGTAAAGGTGAGAGAAAAGAGGAGTATTTTGGGAATATAAGAAAACAAAAAAAAAACATTGGGGTGTTAAGAGAATGGAGGGGTATAAATAGCATGGGCCTCCAAAGTTTGATATTGACCCAAACCAGATGTTGGAGCTCAACTTCACTTAATACACAGTCTATTTGTTCGAGTTTGTTCAGCAAAGGCGAATAGATACACTTTAGAGAAACGTTGAACGCGGCGGTGCCGTTAGCCATGGAAGCAGCAGCAGCAACAGCAAACTCTTCTCAGAGAAAGCCGAAGAGAAAACGAGCTTCAGCAAAAAGCGATCCCGAACTTGACCGTCTCGACTCGCTTCCGTGGAACTCCGCTCTTCCTCAAAACGACGACGACGACGCTTTCTCCTTGTTCATTGGCTCCAACGAACTCGAAGGAGGTTCGTTTCACTTCTCGTCACTTTTTTTTATTTACAATAATATATATATATATATATATATATATATATATATATATATATATATATGTATGTATGTATGTATGTATGTATATATTGCTTGATAATGTTTTGATTTTATTAAATGAACTTGAAATTTAAGCATCTGTAGTGTAGCTGAATGTTTTGCTTGTTTGCATTGGTGTCGTTGTGAAGAACAGTGTTGGTTCTAGGGTTTACCAGTTTCTGTTTTTCTGTTATTTTATTCTGTTCGTGTTTTGTGTTGTGTAGGTTTTCTTTCGCTCGAGGAGATTGATGAGGCTGAGTATGGTTTGAGTATTCCCGAACCTGAAGTTGACAAGAGGAAGACGAAGAAGAAGAAGTCTGAACAGAACGAAAATGTGAAGAAGCAGCAGCAGGATGGAGTTGACAGTGCTTGTAGCGACGACACGGTGGTCGAAGCAGAGTTGGATGAGAGTCTGAAGTCTAAAGAGAAGAAGAAAAAGAAGAAGAAGACAAAGAACAAGAAGAAGGATGCCAGAGAAGATCAGACAGTTGAGCCGTCAGATGCTGGTAATTGGTTTTTTAATTTTAAATTAATTAATTAATTAATTTCTAATTATATGTACATTTGTATGTGTTTGTATGCTGGTGTGTGTGTGTAGGTTCCTGAAATGGGAATTGTTTGTGCAATCTTAATAATTGAAGATTGGGAGATCTCAGGCTTAATAATATTTCCAAAACTTTGATTTTTAACCATGCCGAATGTTGCCGTGTGATCCATGTAGCCAACCTCACATAGTAGGATTGTTGCTGTTGTATGTTAATAATTGAAGATGAGAAAGATGCATTTTTCTGATTGCTATATCTGAATATAGGTTTAGATACTAATGTGAAGGATGATATTGGGGAGGAGGACGTTGATGAAACTGAATTTTATGCATGGAATGAATTGAGGCTTCATCCTCTCCTCTTGAAAGCTATATGCAAGCTTGGCTTCAAGGAGCCAACACCAATTCAGAAGGCTTGTATTCCAGCTGCTGCTCATCAAGGGAAGGTTTGTTTGAAGCTCTTCTTCAAGGCACTGTGTGGGGTTTGTATCCTAAGATTACTTGATTAGCTTTAATGAGAATTCTTGTGTGTGCATTTGACAGGACGTTGTTGGGGCTGCTGAGACAGGATCCGGTAAAACACTTGCATTTGGTTTGCCCATTTTGCAACGTCTTTTGGAGGAGAGAGAGAAGGCCGGAAACATGGTTGGAGAAAGGGGTGAAGAACCTGAAAAGTATGCTTCTACTGGTCTTCTGAGGGCTCTTATTATTGCTCCGACTAGAGAACTTGCACTTCAGGTACTTATCAAGGCTTTCTGTTCATTTTCATGATTGTCAGTCACTTGATTGTTACAATGATGTTTATATGACTAGGGTGAGAAGTTGAAACTTTTATGCTGTGTATTTAGTTTTATAGTAGTTACAAACAAGTCTCATATGGTGTAACTTGGGAGCCATCCTTGTCCATCTGAGGGAGTAACTCAAATGGAATTTAATTACAGCAATCCTGAGTTTTATGAGGCTGATGAAGGATTTCCTAAGCTTTTAGCAGAATGGGTGGGTCAAGGTTATCTAATGGAACAAAACAAAATGGAACCTCCTGGTTACTGGCTACTTGTATTGTTTTATTTGTGGAATCTGGTTTCAGTCAAAGTTTTATGGGTTAACCTTAAGAACACTTACAGTAACGGGTGGGAGATTTTCCTAGTTATATTAAAATGTGGGCTATTACAAAAACTTGAAATGCTATATTGGACTTCCAAGTGTTGTTTGAATACTGAAACAAGTGCCAACAATGAAAGTTTCAATATTGAAAACAATTTACTGGTGTCTCTGATGCATACTATACTATTGAAATGATGTGGTTTTAGGTTTAGAGGGAGGGAGAAAGATAAAAGAGAATGAAGCATTATCGATGATAACCAAGATGTATTGCAATGTATTGATGTGGTGAATATATTCATAAAACCTAAAGCACTAACAATATGTTCACTAATGCTAACTATTCAGGGAAACAAATCCTGATAGGATAAGGAAATATAGAAACCAATCCTAAGAGATAACTAGGAAATAAGGAAACCAATCCTAGAGGATAATTTAAGATATTCTAAGACATGATAAGATATTTTCATATATTTTTAAACACATACTAAATGAAATAAGTGAAAACATTTAGCACCTAGGAGGTTTTTGCATCAATTTTTCATGACCTCAACAATGAGAAATATGCTAAAACTTCATATGCAGTTTTGTCTAGTAACCAATTTAATATGCTTGATATTGTCAGACCGTCAATCATTCTAACTGTAGTTTCCTTTAAAAATGAATTGCTCATTTTTTATTTTTGTAGATTATTGTTGTTGCATGTGGTATTCTGTACTTCTGTTCACTAGCTCTGCTGTACTCATGTTAACTTCTGTTGTCATGGAATTCATCTTTCTGATTTAGTTGGATCTATTGTTAAACTTAAGAATTAGCTGTGCTGATCTGTAAAACTTTGGAATCTGTAACTAAGATAATAATCTGAAAATCTTCATAGTGAACATTCTTTCTGGATCCCAACAGTAATCGTTAATGATAGAAATGGTCAATTTTCTTATTTTGTGCTGTAATTGCTTTTTCAGGTCACTGATCATCTGAAAGCAGTAGCCAAACATATTAATGTTAGGGTGACTCCTATAGTTGGGGGAATTTTAGCAGAAAAGCAGGAGAGACTTTTAAAAGCAAAACCTGAGATTGTTGTTGGGACTCCAGGAAGGTTATGGGAACTTATGTCAGCTGGAGAAAAACATCTAGTTGAGGTAATTGCTAACGCGATGCATTATGAAGTTTGGGTATCACTGAATTTATATTTGCAAGAATTATATTATTGTTTTTTATGAATAATAATTTGTTAGATAATTGACAAGGGAGAAAGTATAGTGGAAAATTGGAAGCTACTTATCTGCACAATTAAATAGAAAAAAAGAAAAGAAAATGAATGCTGAAGAAGTCAGAACACATAAATAATGGGCTCTTGGCAGTTCTTGATCCTTATTATGCAATGTATATGAGCCATGATTAAGCATGCTGGTATGACTTAGATCATAGCAAGAATGATATATTGCTCATTCCTAGCTAAATACTATGCTGTTTAATGACAATGTATGCATGCTGGATGGTGTTGGACATATCATTTTGCCTATATTTTTTTGTTGCTTTTTTTTTTGTTCTTGATTGATTACTGCTGCAGGATTAATGCAAGGTATGTATAAATAGATTAGAAATTGTTTTCATTGGAAGTCATTTTTGATGTCAACCATGTTGATTTGCAGTTACATTCATTGTCTTTCTTCGTGCTGGATGAGGCTGATCGTATGGTACAAAATGGTCATTTTAAGGAGTTGCAGTCAATAATTGATATGCTTCCCATGTCCAACAATTCTGCTGAAGATAATTCTCAACATGTACAAAGTTGTGTTACAGTTTCTAGTTACCAAAGAAAGAAAAGGCAAACTCTTGTTTTTTCAGCAACTGTTGCACTATCTTCTGATTTTCGCAAGAAGCTAAAACGAGGCTCAATTAAACAAAAGCAATCATTGACAGATGGATTGAATTCTATCGAAACTCTTTCTGAGCGTGCAGGAATGAGATCTAATGCAGCAATTATTGATCTTACTAATCCGTCTATATTAGCAACTAAGCTTGAGGAGTCATTTATTGAGTATGTAAATTCATATCTAAACTCTAGAACTGGAACTCGAGTTTTAGAAAATACATTTTTTTAATTGATATAATCATTTTTGACTGAAATTGTTTTTTGAATATGCCTGCTATTGTGTTAGGTTACATAACCTGGGGCACTTGCTTTTTATTCCTCCTTGTGCAAAGTAGAGTTTTAGTTTATTGTTGAGCATTCTTGCCAAATTTCCAAGATTTTATTAACTAGAAGTCTACAACTTATTATCTATGATGAAGTCAACAAGTAAAGTTTAATATGACATGAAATGTAATTTTTGTTTGATGATGCAATGTTAATTATTTTTTGCAGATGCAGAGAAGAAGATAAAGATGCCTATTTGTACTATATTTTGACTGTCCATGGACAAGGACGCACAATAGTTTTCTGTACTTCAATTGCAGCTTTACGCCATATTTCTTCCATACTGCGCATTCTTGGCATCAATGTTTGGACTCTTCATGCCCAAATGCAGCAGCGTGCTCGTTTGAAGGTTTGTGTCCTGTTAGAAATATATTAAACCATTCACGTGTCTTCATCTAAGTAGTTAAAGTTTTTGGGATAGTTGGTTCATAATATAGTATTAAAGCCTACTTGATAATCTAGTCTTGATACCGGGCCATTTGTAGATGTCTATTTATGCAAACTTCATGGTTGAGATGTATGTATCACATTGGTTACGAATGTTATCAAAATGTTCATTATAACATTTGATGTTCCTCCCCATATTGGTTAGGAATATGGCCAAAATACTCCTTAAAATACTTGAGCTATACTCCCACTAGGGCTAGTTTTTGGGCTTGAGTTCAGCTTTGTTGGTCTATTTCTAATATGTTAATAAAGCCTTTGTGGTTGTCTAGAGTCTAATCCTCATTTTCTCCATTCCTCTAACAAAAAGAAGGTCAATTTCAACACCAGGTCATTAGTGTTGATCCTTTTCCTATTAAATATCATTACTCAGAGAAAGAAAGACTTGACTTCGGAGCTTTGGATTTTCATTTCATTTTACCTAAAAGGAATCTTTAGCAATTAGGATAGTGAGCAATAATTTAAGAATTGAAAGAAGGCAAGAAAACAAACTAGAAAAATCCCTAGTCCAAACTCATGTTTTGAGAATTTCTATACTCAAATAATGCTCCTCGACTTCTTTTCTTAGTAACTTTTTTTTCTATAGATAAATAAAGTGAACCTAGTTACTGAATTTTAAAAGTATATTGTCCATCCATGAGCATTGTGTGTCTACTTTGTCTCTCCTTTCATGGGGCATGGAACTCAGATGTGTCAGATCCTTGAAATTGTGACTAATTATGTTATTACTGAGTAATCTATTAATTTCATTAATTATTGCATCTTATTTCCCTCATCATTTTGCCTCTGGATGTAGGCCATGGATCGCTTTCGTGAAAATGAAAATGGCATACTTGTTGCTACAGATGTTGCTGCAAGGGGTCTTGATATTCCTGGTGTTAGAACTGTTGTCCACTATCAGCTTCCACATTCAGCAGAGGTATGCAATGCCTTTTTTTCTTTGATTCATATATTTCTATAATCTGTATATGACATCTGAAACTTGCTTCTTACTTTTAGGTTTATGTTCATAGAAGTGGAAGAACAGCCAGAGCTTCTGCTGAAGGTTGTAGTATTGCTTTAATATCATCAAGAGATACATCAAAGTTTGCTTCATTGTGCAAGTCATTTTCCAAGGTGTGTTTTGAAACAGTTCTTTTGTTTTAAATTTAATAATCTATATAATCTATCTTAGAGATATTAAAGTTGCACTTTATAGCTGTTATTTTAATTATCTCTTATTCAAACCAGTTAATAAAAAATAGTCAATATATGTTTTTGAAGAAAGTCAGTAATTCATGCTGCTTCATCTAGACCAAAATAATTAATTAATTTAAATTTCGGTATATTGTCTTGGTCATACATACAGGATAACTTTCAGCGGTTTCCTTTAGAGAACTCTTACATGCCAGAGGTCCTAAAACGATTATCTCTTGCACGTCAAATAGACAAGATAACAAGGAAGGATTCCCAGGTATACTGATGCACGTCAAATAGACTTCATTTATGTAACCCGTGTATGATTAAAATGATTTTGAATTCAATTACCTACTCTGGCAGATTTTCTTGTACGTCTTTACTTTTACGGGTTAAACAGTTGAATTTCTGTTTTGCTTTCTTACCTCATTTCTGACCGTCTCCCTATTCAGTAATTCCTGATTGAGTCTTTACTGGTTATGTTGTAGATTTTTTAGGTTATCTTATCCTTGTCTATTTCTTTCCTTGTTAGGAATGTTACACTTTATCTATTTCTGACCAGATGTGTACTTTTATGTGTGAATTATATTTTTCTTATTGTAGGAAAAGGCTGAGAAAAACTGGTTTGATAGGAATTCTAGCTCAGTAGAATTAGTTACAGAAAGTTATGACAGCGAAGAGGAACAAGTGAACAAACATAAGCAAATGAAGGCCAGCTCTAGACAATTGAAGAAATTGCAGGAGGTTTGATACTTTTATGTTAAATGCAATGATATATAGTTGGTATTCCCCCCTTTTCCAATTTATTTAATTCTTCTCAAATCTTACTAATTGCAGGATCTCAAAATACTGATTTCACGTCCATTACAATCAAAAACATTTTCACATCGATATTTAGCAGGGGTATTATCCTTACTATGTTTATATTTCACCTTAGCACTTTCTTTTTGATGTTATTTATAAGTAGCATAGTGATTGGCTGATTACAAGGGGAAGGCAGGAGGTAGAGCATAAGGATATTGATTTTAATATTTTCTAATGCAGAATTGGAGATATATATACTTTTGATCATAGGTCTGTCTTAGTTCCAGTCATCCCAAAGTGGGATCTTGGGTTGGGCTGTCTCTACTACTAGTAATTGGGATCGAGTTGCAATTTGGGACTGTAGATGCAATTGATCTAAGGAATTAAAAATTTCTACCACACCACCAGAATGTGGCTCATATGTGTTTCATTGTCTTCAATAAAATAATACATTATTATCATATTCTAATCCATTTGTTACCTCTGTATATGCAACCTGGATGAGCTAATATTTTCTTTATAATAAAGAAATGATTATTGGCATTTTTCTGTTGGATAATGCCTCAGGGTGTCATGCTTGCTGATAAATGTCAAAACAAGATGCCTTAATAAGTTAATATTTTAAAATTGATTGGAGAAACATTATTAGGAATATGTTTTCCATTGTTTCTTTTCTTTTTAACTTTTACCTTGAAGGTTTGAGGACAAAACTCTTAGCGTAATACTCTCTTTCCAGGCTGGTGTCACACCCCTCATGCAGGAGCAATTGCAACAATTAGCAAGGCAAAAACTAAGTGATCACCAGGGTTCAGGACTAGGCAAAAAGGGGAAGTTGGTAGTGATTGGTCAAGATTGTGTGGATGCACTTCAGGCACTTCGAAGTGCTGGTGAAGAGGTAGAATAGAATGTTTTACCATTTTTCATATGCTGGCAATTGTTTTTTTCTGCCTTGTGAATTGTGATGGATGATAAAAGTTCTGACTTCAAATATGAGATTTGCCTGCCTGATGTGTAAATTGAGGATGCTTTTTCTTTATTGTCTATTTCTATTATGTCATAATGTTGTAAATGTCAAATATGCAGCAGAAAAAGAGCATTGTGAATATGGCATTATTCTTCCTTTTTTTTTCCCTTCTCTACACTTGGGCTTCCATTTTATAGTATTTGATATGAAAAAAGCTCTTGGCCAAACTGGGAAAAAAGTTAAAGCCATAACACCAAGACACAATAACTAACAAAAACTTGGACTAGAGCTAATTTCTAAGCCTTAACCTCATTCTTAAACCCAATTATCATGTTTGATGTGATCAAATTTTTTGACTTATCACCCTTTTTCCGTCACAGGTGCGAATGGATGCCAAGGATTTGGCTGGAAAACAGAGAAATATGCAGAATTTAAAAAGAAAGCGTAAAGAGGAGAAAAAGCGTAAGTTTTCAGTCTTGAATATCTTTTCCTTACTATTTAATTTATTTTTGAGCAATATTTGTGCTTCTAGTCAGTAAAAGACTAAAAATTCTGGTATGTTGTTCCAGGTTTGCGTGATCAGCGTAGAAAGCAGAAGAAAAAGCTAAAATACGGGGATGAATAGAATTGTATACATAACTGAGCCATTAGTTAAAATTTTGCATCAACCAAAGTTTTCATTAGTTGCTGAATTTTTTAAGGCAGCGTCTGTAGTTTCTCCTTCCTAGTTTTAGAGCTTCGAATTTGAGTTTGAATATATATATATATATATATATATACTGTATCGAGCAGTGGATGTGATCATGTGATTGAGTTTATATTAATTATATCATGGGAAACCCATTGTCCTCTTTGATAGTTATCCCAAAACAGTCATATGCTTGAAGATTGCATTGTTTCTAGATGCAAATCGACCAGATTGCTGTCACAGGGACTCTTGGACAAATTTTGCCTAGTCTTCTTACTTTTCATCCAGCAAATGTTGAATTGAATGTTTTGAATAACAAATCTGGATAAGTAATTTTTGCTGGGAAGAAAGACCAGCAGGGAGTATGTATTTCGTTTCTTTTTCTTTTCCAATCAAATAGTCAATGATGTCATGTTCACATTCAAATTAAGATTCATGGAAATGTGAGACAGCTGACAAGTAAAGACAATATAATTTTGAAATAATTAGTTATAGAATCACATTATGAAGTGTGTTTAATTTAACTTATTTTAGGATTTTAAGAAAACTATCATGCTTAAGTAAACCATTTTTTTAAAGTTGGTGTAGTTTTATGGGTGTACTGGAATACTGAAAAAGATATTTGCACAAGTCAAAGTATAAGGACTCTTGATGTGCATTTAGGTAAGTTTAAATATATTAGTGTTGACTATTTTTATTTGGTGTACATATTTTTTTAAAATTCTAAAAACAACTCAAATACAGCTATCAGAAAGAATAATTCCTCAATTAAGACAATTATTTAGAATTTCTAATTATTATTTTTTAATTTAAAATTGAAAAAAATAAAAGAAATCAGTAGTTGAGGCACGCAGTGCCTGTTTCCAACTAGTTAAAATAATGAGATTAGAAATTAAATAATGAACATATATATATATATATATATATATATGGAATTAAATAATGAATAAGATAAAAAAATTGACAATTGGTAGTGGTGAAAATTTGAATAATTTGCTTTATGTTATATTTTTTTAACTTGCCTCGTGCTTAATTTGAATAATTGTACTTCTAATAGGATGATAAAAATTGTATATTATGCATTTATTTATGTCACATTAGAAAAAAAATTATAAGATGTCATGTGATGTAACATCACTTTTTTTTTTGCGTATCAATATGATTGTAAGAGTGTTGATGTGTTGTCCACCGTGTTAGTTGTTATTCATGAGTTAGTTTGATATTAAATATTTGTAGGAAATTAGTGTTTTACCTTCAATTTATGGTTCTATTTGTAGGAATTGTACATATTTTTCTTTGTAGTGTGATTTTATAGAGTAAATACTCCAATTTTGTGAATTAATGTTGAATCCAACTCAGGCTAAAGAAGAGAAGGTTCAAGTAACTGCTGACTCACTCAGCGAGGCAGATCCGCTCAACGAGTGACATCCGCTTAGCGAGACATACAACTTGCTTAGCGAATGGGGAAACCTTAGAAGAGAATAAGCCAGAGATGTGCTCGCCCAGCGCGCAGCTTGTCCGTCCACCCAGCGAAGACGTTGTCTCTTCTCGCGCTCAGCGGGCCCAGTCTCACTAAGCCAAAATTCACTTACTCTCGCTTAGAGAGCCTTCGAAAGCAGAAAGGTCCAAGAACCATCCTCAACCAAAGAGAGACACAAGGAGAGCGGTAGAGAGAGCTTAGGCTAGAAAAGAGAGAAATTTAGGGTTAGAGGTTGTAGGAGACATCCTCAACCATCTTCCATTTCTTTCACCAAAAACAATTCCTTTCTTTAGTTTTGAGTTTTTGCTTGTAATGGAAGGCTAAGCCTCTTTGTTGGGAAGCTCTGTTGAACAATCATGATGTAACACTCTTACTATCTATTTAATGTGTTCATTCATTTGAGGAATCATGGTTTGAGTAGTTTCTCAGCATAAGAACACTAAAATAACGTTAAATAGAGAAAAATACTTCTTAAATATCAAGAGGAATTCGGTAGAACGACCCAACGCTTTTAACTTGATAGTTTTCACCCTTTATAGTTTTAGATATTTTGTTTATGTCACATAGGTTTTCTAGTACAGAACTCAATATTTACCTTACTTTTACTCCATACAAATGTGTACATATTGAATGTATATGGTCTGAGTGAAACAAAGATTCGGTAAACTTCCCGACGCTTCAACACACCGAAACCAATATCTTGAGAAATCTAAAGGCACAAAAAGGTAGGTTGTGTCTGCCCAGCTAAGTGTTCTTCATACATAAAATTTTGGATTTGAACCATAATTTCCTTGATTAAGAGACTTGAAACATTATTACTTGGATTAATTACTTATTAGAATTTGGCTAAATGCGTATTACATAATCGCTAAATTTTTTAAAATTTAAATTCATGTAAAGCAAAAAAGGGACCTAAACCAAAATTTAATATATTTTAAGGGATAAAAATATATTTTATCTCAAATCTCGGAACTTTAATCTCAAATCTTGTAGCTTCTCAATCGCCCAACACCTCCAATGTTTCTCAAATCTCTTATGTCTTTATTCACATCAATCGCAATCTCAACTCCACTAATCGTGCTTGGGAAATTACATCAATGCCGATGACCTGATGTACATAGGCATCGCGATTCAGCAAGGGACACCAACGACATTTGGGACAAAGGACTTGGCACCAAGGCACTATATCAAACAAGAGGGGTGGGATATGCAATGGTTGCGGTTGCCATTGACAATGGTTTCAGATTTGTGAGGATGAATATTGATCAAAGTTTCTTTTTTTGGATTTTCTTAAAATAATAATAAAGTGGCAATTACAAACCGCCACTATATGTGCACACCATAAAAAACCATAGAAGAAATATCTCTAACGGTCATGTATGACATATTCGTGAATTAATTAAATGGATCTAAAGACAATAATCTAATTGGGTAAAATTTGAAAATTAAGGGACCCAATTGCATGCTAAAAGACTAAAGACCAAATTGGGTATTAAGCCAAAAATTAAAAAAAAAAATTAAGAACGAATGAAACAAATAAAGAATTTTATGAAATGCTAACTGTTGAAATATAATATTAATTGATTTCTTAATGTATTATTTAGTTATGACAAAATTACAAATTTAATTTCCTAATTGTCTCCAATTTTGATTTTAGTCATCCTTTAATTTTTTTTCATGAATCTAGTCTCCCATTTATGTTTAATCTCATAAATTTGGTTCCAAGTACAAATTTAAACGTTGACTTTTATAAATGAATGTTGACTTTCACGTGTCACATTCTAATCATTCTAATTGAACTATAAACAGGTACACCATTTTAACCAAGTGTGAAATGCTTGAGCTGAGAAAGCCTAACTTAGACCATTGATTTTTAATGTTTGTTTTAGCTGTTATTGTTTTCGTATTGATAAAATAATTCACATTGCAGCTGGAAGCAAGCATTAGAAATGGAGATATTCAGGGGTTTCAACTATTCAGGAATGTCGCAGATCAGCTATCATCAAATAATAGGAAGAAATGCCATTTAAATCTGCATCAAGAATTGTTCGAGGAGGTGCTCTTTCCTCTGTTAACATATAATTGTAGCATATTGAAAATTAGTTGTGGATTTTTCTCTAACGTGGTTTCCAATTGTTCTCAATTGTGATTAAGGGAATCAAGAAAGAGAAAAAGAAGAACCTGCCACATGCCCAGGAACAATCAAGGGATATTGGAGGTTGGGAACATTCACTGAGCCTTTACAACCCCGTCAGCACTTGAATGAAGGACTTAGATGATGACAAAGAAAGAAACAAGCACTAAACATGGAAAACTCACTCAAGTTTCATGCCTGATGCTGTACCACTCAGCTGCATGATGATTAGTTTTGAATCGTTTTAATGGAACTATTGCGTTGTCTTAATGTTGCTCAGTTCCTATGTTACCATCTTGGATTCTTTTCATGGCTGGTGTTTAGCTCATACTTACAGCAGTAGATTTCTCAGCTCAAGCATTCCACACTTGGTTAAAATGGTGCACTTGTTTATGGTCCAATGAGAATATAACACGTAACCCTAACAATCTTTGTAATCGTCAATGTTTAAATTTGGATTTGAGGACTAAATTTATGAAATTAAACATAAATAAAGGACTAAATTCATGAATAAATTTAGAAAGAGACTAAAATCGAAATGACAGATAATTAGGGGGACTAAATTTATAATTTTATCATTGTATACTTAGTTAGGCTGTGGATATAAGTCATGTAAATTAATTTGAAGAAGCCTTTTCATAATTTGAAAATAGGAGTTAAGGAGGGACCCAAATATAAAATAGGGTTAACAGGCTGGTCCCTTTTTTAATGTATAACTAAAATTTTCATTAGGCGTGCAGATTGTATATTTGTATTTTGCTACACAAGAAAAAGACTTACGTGGTGTTGCCAGTCTATTAATTACTGAATAATTGATGCCCACTAATTGAATGAACAAAAAGTCCTAAGAGAATGAAATTTACAAATTTGGTTCCAACTTTTTGAAGGATCAAGCGATCTCCATCCATTGCCCTGATATGGAATCAAATTCTTTGATTTCAGGCAGAATGTTCTATTCTATGCCTTATAATTCTCTTAATTATGCAAATAAAAAAAGGGGGTTATTCTGCGACCGAATTTTGACCGGCACATAAACAAGTTATATGTCGAATGTATTCCGATAACAATTATTATTGTTTAACGTTTTATTCGGAGGATTTGTATGTGGTTTTGGGTGGCAACTAACAAGTTCAAGAGAAAGGTTTGTTGTGGGCCATTTAATGTGGAAATGGCATATTCTTAACTTCATCGCTTGCAAATTAAACAATGCACTATCTATAGAAAGTTGACAAAAAGGAAATATTACAAGGTGAAAAAGTGGAGCACAACATTGCTTTTGGCCACAAGACGAGAGAAAGAATATCAAGAAGGAACCTGAAAGTAACTGTGCACATAATTTAACTGCAAATTGAAAAGAGAAAGAGGTCGACATAGTAACATAGTGGAATGAACAAGTATCACTTTTAGGGAACTATTACACGGCAATGGTAGTCTTTGTTGGCAACATTGGCTAATGTTTGATTTTTTAAAGGAAAAAAAGTTCAACGATGGCTTCTTCGTTTTTAAAGTAAAAAAAGAAAAAAAAACTTGAATTAAACAAGATTAACTGAATCCAGGACACGATCAATACTCAATTTGACCAATCAAATTTATTGATAAAAGAATTAAAGAAGAGAAGGAGAATTTAGTAAATTAAATCACACTATCAACCTTTCTATTTCAAGGTAGGTATGAGATGACCATGCCCCATGGTGACCGCTTCATTCCAAAATTGACCTTCAACCCCCACATCAAAACATAGTGTCCGCATTAAAGTAATCTTACTATTAAATTAAACTTAATTGATAAAAAAAAACAAATTCATATTTTATAAAAATATGAGTTCATTTTTTTTATTGTCAATATAAATATCTCATTAATAAATATTTTTTAAGTCTCTAAGATTCAATTCAACTAAACTTATCTATATCAACATTAAGGTAATCTTTAAAAGTACTATAAGGTTAATTTAGTCTTTAAAGTGATCAAACAATAATAGTTTTAATTTCTAACATTATAAAATCACAATTATTTTAATCCTACAAATATCTAAAATTTCTGTCCGGACAGATTGGAGACATTCAACTGATAACACTATAAATGAGACTCTTGGTGCCTCGACTTCAAGAATTATTACCGCTTTTCAGAATTTTTAATTTTCTCGGGAAAATGTGGTTCCACCTAAGAAAACGACACTAGCATTGCATAGCAATAGTTGTTGATTTTTCTCCAGAAAATTAAGAAGCTCAACTTAGTAGTGGTAAGAAGTAAGAACGCGCGCACACACACATACACAAAGACAGTGACAGTGGTGTTGAATTTTCCTCAAAGAGGATGTGGAAACTCGTGCGATATGCCGCCGCCTCCAACCTCGCCCGATCGCGGCGGTTCTCCGCCGCGATTCCTGGTCCGTGCATTGTTCACAAGCGCGGTGCCGACATACTCCATGACCCCTGGTTCAACAAGGTTTCTCTCATCACAAAACTTTTTAACTTCGCTTTCTGTTTTCTGTTAGTGTTTTATCTTATCTTGGCAGAAACTACACAGCTTCTAACACTTTATTTACTGGTGCTTGAAAGCCAAAATTTTGTTGATGATTAGAGTGTTGATTAATGATCTTATCATGATTATGTGAAAATAGAAGTTAATTCTTTTTGCTTTTCGTTTAAGCAAAAAAAGGAAGAAAAAGAAAAACAAAACTAAAACTAAAAAGAGGAAACGTAATAGTAGAAGCTAATTCTATTTGGTGTCACTGATATTTTCCATTGCATGTGATTAAAGCTTGATTGAATGCTTGACGAAAAAATTGGTCTTCAAACTTTTCTTCGTGGTCTTCCTCTGGAAACTGATCCTCTGATTCTATTTCGTTTTTTTTTTTTGCTTGTTTTTAAATTATTGGAATGCAGGATACAGGGTTTCCTTTGACTGAAAGGGATAGGTTGGGGCTTCGGGGCCTCTTACCTCCTCGTGTTATATCCTTTGAGCAGCAATATGATCGCTTTAGTAAGTTTGAGGACTACTTTTTCTGATATTTATTGATTGGGGTACTTCAGTAGTAGTAGTCATTTTGCTTATCTTCTGAACGCTATATTGAAACTGTTTTGATAAACTTCTTCATAAGCACTCATGGGAGAAGAAAATAAGCAGGAAAAATGAAATAAGTACTTATGGAGAAGTTTATCCAAACTAGGCAATTGTCTAGTTTGCTAGTGTTGTGTGTTTGAGTTCAGGCTTTTTACTCTTTGTGATTTTATTCTAAATAATATTTAATTGCTATATCTTTTTTTTTTTTCCAGTGAATTCATTCCGATCTTTGGAGAATAATACTCAGGGGCAACCAGATAAAGTTGTTTCCTTGGCAAAATGGAGGATCTTAAATAGACTGCATGATAGGAATGAGACTTTGTACTACAGAGTGAGTTAGACGATGAAGTTTGCTTTTTTGTGTTTTTGAGCTAAATTTTCTTGTTAATATAAGAATATGATCAAATTTCTGTTATCTGTTATATGATTCTTATGTCGTTATATTTTTTTTTTCAGGTTCTTATTGATAATATTAAAGAGTTTGCTCCAATAATATATACTCCTACAGTTGGATTAGTGTGTCAAAATTATTCAGGGTTATTTAGGCGTCCACGTGGAATGTATTTTAGTGCCAAAGATAAAGGAGAGATGATGTCAATGATCTATAACTGGCCAGCTCACGAGGTATTGCATTAGTTTTGGAAATTCAGTCTCATTTTCTTTCTGTTCATTATTGAAATTGGAAATATTCATTTTTCATATATTCTCCCCTTCTAATTCTTACAGTTATATTCAATTTGAACTATCGAAGAAATTATTTGAATTCTCTAATTCTAATGCTGAATTTAGTAAATTTCCACTCCTTGATTGATAAATAAACAGATATTCAGTTGGCTTGGAACTTGGATTTGTGATATTCTCTTCTATTGTAGCTTAATATAAAATAACTCTCAATATGTTATATGTCAAAATTTGTAATCCTGTGAAAGGAACCATTAGTTATAGACTGCAATATGGTTATTAGAATTTGTATGAATTCAGATAATTTATCCAAAATTGTTTTATTTTAGTTTGTGTCATTGATGATTTTGATTTTACTTTATACAACATAAATTAATTTCTTTTGAATTTTACACAAATATTTTCTCTTAAGGAAGGTTAGTGTGGGTTCTAACATGAGGTGAGGTTTGCGAACCATCACGAAAATTTAGGGAAGGTTGGGGTATTTACTCTTTCAATGAGCCGGAGACTCTTTTATTATAAAATTTGATACTGTTTAAAGTTTGTATAGATTTTTTCTGATGACTTTGATCTTGTATCTCTGATTGTGGTTACCAATTACCATGAGTGTGTTTGACAGGCAAATAAGCTTACAGCTTATTTGCTCTTAAAGCTTGTTTGACTAAAATAGAATTGTTTGGTAAAGGAGTTTATTTCATTAGTTAGTAGAATTTTTTTTTAAAACGCTACTTTATGTAGCATTTAAGCTTATAAGCTCTGAGTTTATTATTATTTTGTTTTATCTTTGTTATCTTATTAAAATTCCATGACTTTGGTATGTTTTGGTTCATTAAGTGACAAAATAGGCTTGCAATTGTTCATTCATTATGTTTGGCTATCATCTTATTCTTCTGTTGCAGGTAGACATGATTGTCTTAACAGATGGAAGTCGAATTCTTGGCTTAGGTGACCTTGGAGTTCAGGGAATTGGAATCCCCATAGGAAAACTTGATGTGTATGTTGCTGCTGCTGGTATCAACCCACAAAGAGTATGCTTCTTTTTATCTCTGTGTAACTCTTAGAATGTGAGTTTCGGCCTAACTTAATCCCAAAAGCTAGTTCATAGGGTGAAGATTGTCCCCTACTTATATATTCTATCTTAACCTTATCTCTAGTCGACGTGAGATTTGGATTTTTTCTAATACACCCCCTCGCGTCCAATACTTTTCGACTTGATGCGTGGATAATATAGTGAATGGTCCTTCCTATAATGGATCTAGGATAGATTTTGATGTCATCTTAGAATGTGGGTTTGGGCCTAACATAACCCCAAAAGCTAGTTCATAGGGTGAAGATTGTCCTCTACTTATATATTTTATCTTGGCCTTATCTTTAGTCAATTTGGGCCTTGGATTTTCCCCAATAGTAACTATTTTTTCATCCCAATCTCTGGCTGTTATTGTCTCATTGTTTGCTGGCATACATCTGTTGGGAGTTACTTACAGATCTTTTGTTGGTGGCCTAGGCTTGGGAAGCAGAGGACAGGATTATTGGTTATTACTTATGCTAGGATAGATACAATTTCATTAATGCTTGTTATTTTATCTTGTGTAGTTACATGTGACTTCTATAAATTACTTGACAATTTGTTCATGATGTTCTGGCTTCATTAAAATCATTAATGTGGAATAATGTGTTGATTAGATTTCTTTTGTTTGACTACTAACTTGATAAAGGCTCCCTTGTTAACTCACAGTGTGTTGTTTTTCCAACTGGCAGATACTTCCAGTTATGCTGGATGTTGGTACCAACAATCAAAAGTTACTTGAAGATCGCCTTTGTGAGTAAAACTCTGTTCTTTTAAATCTTTTTGTTTTCTTATTTATAGTTTTATTTGTCTCATTAATTTATTTGGGAACAAGGATGGACTATGGAGCCAGAAATTTCATGATGGGAGGACCAAATACTTTTAAAAAAAAATTAGAATCAGGAATGCCTATTAAGTTTCCATATCTAAGACCAGGATTAATAAACTGCACTAGAATATGGTTTCAGATCATAGGTATCAAGGCTTCAAAATTTCCAAACGAGAATGAAAGATTCAGATTCATCAATCATCACCTTATTTCCCTTCTTAGCTACTATTACTACAATAGAAGCTTTAGAGCCCACCTTGCTTTTCACCTTGCACATATCTTCTCATCTCACCTTGGCTACCTCTGTATATTTGAATAACTCAAGTATATAGAATCTTTTGATTGATTTCTTAAAGTATTCTTGATTATTTTTTCCTTGATTTGTAATTTTTTTCCTCAAATGCAAAGATCATACCAAAAGCTAGCATGCTAATTTTTTTTAGTTGATATCAGAAGGAATTGGCTTTTTTGAGTTTTTTCACATTTTAATGTGGCAGATTTAGGACTTCGACAACCAAGGTTGGAAGGTGAAGAGTATCTATCAATTATAGATGAATTCATGGAAGCTGTTCATGCTCGATGGCCCAAGGCTATTGTGCAGGTATGGTTGTTTATTTTTTCACCTTTTCCCATTGATATGCATTGGTTTCTATTTTTTCTAGCACATATTACTGACTCTCAATGTTCTTTTTAGATTTTATCAATTTTGTAACTAGATTGTTGTGTTAATGTTATCAGTTTGAGGATTTTCAAATGAAGTGGGCTTTTGAAACCCTGAAAAGATATCAGAAAAAGTTTTGCATGTTTAATGATGATATACAGGTGAGAATGTGAGATTAAATATTGTTAATGTAGAAAATGTTGAATGTGTTATCTAACACACTGCATTATTGAAGTAACTACTGAAAGTCTGAAAGTTCAATTTTACTTCATGTCCTATAGGGCACTGCAGGTGTTGCACTTGCTGGACTATTGGGAACTGTAAGAGCCCAAGGCCGGCCATTGACTGATTTTGTGAACCAAAAGATAGTTGTGGTTGGAGCTGGGAGGTACTTCACTTGCAAAACTGGTTATGCATTTATGATGAATATAATATTGGGTGTCCATTACTTTTGTTGATGTTCTATTACACTCTGCATTATAGCTACTTTCTGCCTCAAGTTTTTCTTGCCTTGATTACAGTGCAGGACTTGGGGTTCTAAAAATGGCCATCCAAGCAGTTGCAAAGATATCTGGGTGCAGTGAATTAGCTGCCAAAAGCCAATTCTATTTGATTGATAAAGATGTATGCTTTGATGACCTTTACTTGCATTGTCAGTCCTTCTAGTTACATAATTGTGTTGACTTTTATATCCATAATAAAAGGTCCTTTTCAATTATGATTTTGAATGAATTTTGTGTAATCTAAACACCATTTTAAATTTTTTCATCATATTCTTTGTCTTGATTTGTCTTTGCATTTAATGTTGTTGGCATGAAAGAAGAAATAATTGTTAGTGTGCAGTAAATAATTTTTTGATGTGGCTATTTCATATTTGTGTGTAGGGTGTGCAGTTTATTTCATTAAATTCTTAGATTAAGTTTGATAACAATGCCATCTTTTTATGCAGGGTCTAGTTACAACAGAGAGGAACAATCTAGACCCAGCTGCAGCTCCATTTGCTAAAAATCCAAGAGACATAGAAGGGCTTACTGAGGGTGCTAGTATAATTGAAGTGGTAAATGTTACAGGATTCATCAAGGAAAATTTGTTTGGCTCAATGATCTACTTTATGACATTGAAAAGAATTACTTTGATATAAAAGGACTAAACTCACTTTACTTGAAGCTAATTTTAAAGATTATGCATACTTTTATAGCCATCCTTTAATTCTTAAACCTATTGTTCTTTAGGTTAAGAAGATTAGGCCACATGTGCTCCTTGGTTTGTCTGGCGTTGGTGGTATTTTCAATGAGGAGGTAATTACCTTCTATATAAATTCTATCATGTCACATCCCTCAATGAATTATGTTCAATAAATAAATAAATGCAATAGACATCTTTGAAAGCTTTGGTAGTATGAACTTTTCTGCAATTGAATTTCTTAATTTTAATGGTTGAGGTTCAACTCAGGTGCTTAAGGCAATGAGAGAATCTGTTTCAACAAAACCTGCTATCTTTGCCATGTCTAACCCCACCATGAATGGTTTGTTTGTACAAGGCTCATCAAGCACTCATAATTTCTTGATAATGTTTATGTTTTTTCATTGACTATTTTTCTTTTTTCTTTTTTATATGTATATGGGGACAGCTGAGTGCACTGCTATTGATGCTTTTAAGCATGCTGGGGAAAATATGGTGTTTGCAAGTGGAAGCCCTTTCGAAAACGTAGATCTTGGTAACTATTACCACTTTCTTTGGTTTTGAAGTATCTTCTATAATTCTATTTTCCTCAGGTTTTGAAGAATCTATTGATTTAAATTTTGTGCAGGTAATGGAATTGTGGGTCATGTAAATCAAGCAAACAACATGTACCTCTTCCCAGGGTAGGGTTTATCTCCTTGGCTTGTATATTCTTCTGAATTATACCTGTCAATTGAATTATTAGTGTAACTTACTAACTTCTAGTTTAACTTTTTCATTCCAGAATTGGTTTGGGAACCCTTCTGTCAGGTGCTCACCTTATAACAGATGGAATGTTGCAGGCAGCTGCTGAATGGTATGATGTTAATTTGGAAAATTGTTTCTTTTTTATTAACCAAAAGCCATTGGAACTAGCATTAATGGAAGTTTGGCAAGATGTCTTCTGACATTTATAGAGTCCAAGCATAATTGAATTCACTGGGCTGCTGTAATCATCGAACTGTTTGTCCCTGTCTCATGTGTTGCACAACATCTTTGCTGTTCTCTACATTTCCTTCTTTTGAAATCCATTCTATATAGGCCCTATGTGTTTATTTTCTTGTCCAGAAAACATGTGCACTAGTTGGTAGTCACATGCACTTGCAATAGGTTTTCAAGTAGTACTATTTATCTTCGGTGCATTTCTTTAAGTTATATGATGGAAATTATATTACTAATTTCATTTGATTAAATTGCATCTTCATTCTCAATTTTCCCAATTCTGATGAGATGTCACCACTCACTAGATGCTTGTTTTCAAGTAAATTACTAACATATATAGATCATTACAGCCTTGCTTCATACATGGCCGAGGAAGATATCTTAAAAGGAATTTTATATCCATCCGTTGATAGGTAATATTTCCTTTTTTCTCTTGATATCTTTTGCTTTTCATTTTCTCTTGGTTTTGCTTTTCCGGTTGCCATTTGTACCGATCCAAACAAATGAAATTGCAAAATTTAATGAACCTAAAACTGTGATTTTGTGAATGTTATTATCGTCAAAGGTGTTCTCACTCATTTCCTAAATGTAAAAGCTTCTAATATGGTTAAAAGGATGAATACTCTTTTTTTCAATGTGAAAAAGAATGGTCTTGTTGATTTGGTTGTTTTTTTAGAAGCTAAAAAATTCTCAATAACTGATATTATTGTCCTCTCTTATTAATATGACTTTGGATGCTGCAGCATACGAGATGTTACGGCAGAGGTTGGGGCTGCTGTGCTTCGAGCAGCAGTTGAAGAAGAACTGGCAGAAGGAAATGGTGATGTGGGGCCCAAAGAACTTTCCCATATGTCGAAAGTATGGAAAAATTTCAGATCATACATCTTTATGATATATTTAAACTACTGTCTACTGGAGAATCTGCCATTAAGTGAATGCTCCTAGTCTATAATGTATTGGCATCTCTGAATATTGCAAAATTAACGAGAATTGCTAACTGGTGGTTAATGTTGCAGGATGAGACTGTGGAGTATGTGCGAAGCAATATGTGGTATCCTGTGTATTCTCCTCTCGTTCATGAAAAATGATATTCTGACTATATGTTCAATTTTTTGGGGGACCTGTGAAATTCACATCTCAAATTGCTGCAGCCAAGTCTTTTATTTTTATTTTTATCTATGGTGTCTAATCCAATGTTCTTAATTCATGCTTATTACTAGCAACGCTGAGTATCGGATGGCAAACAACAAAAAGGGAAATATATGTCTCCTTTCATTTTGGCCGGGAATTATTGTATTAGTTTTGAATCTATTAAGGTCAGTCTAGTGTTGACGAGTTTAAGTAATTTATATGGGATCTTAAGTTTGTTGTTGTACACTAAAAAATAATATTGAAATTTGACTTTTTAAAGTTCGGCATATATTATACTGTCTATGTTGGAGGCATTTGATAATAGTTGTGTGTAATGTTTGTGATTGCTACTAAGGTTATCAAACTCGAGAGTTTACATAGACTAGTGAGAGTTTCATAGATCCGACTCGTAATTTAACTCGTAGACTCGTAAGAATTTATTTTGTATAAAATAATAACAAAATATCTATAAATAACATATTAATTAAACATTTTAACAATATAATAAAGTAAAATAGTAAATCATAAAGTTCAAAATATTTAATTAACCAAGTCTAGTAATAATACATCACTATTAGATAATAACAACTTGTAGAGTTTATAGTAGGGGTAGGGAGTTTGATGTTATTAGAGAACAAATGTTTAATATTATTAAAGGTAATAATAATTTTATATTTGAGAATAACATACTAAATAAAGATATATTGAATGTTATACAGAGAGAAAACAATAAAAATAACTTACATTTTAGTCTAATTTTTTTAATTTGTTGAATCGGTGGTAAACTCGAAAATCTACCGAGTTTACTTAGAGTTTACTTAGAGTCTACTAAAAAAAGAGTTTATTCAAGAATTAACTCGTAGAGGACAAGTAGACTCGTAAACTCAGTTAACGAGTTAATTCGAGAATTTGATAAACATGATTGCTACGTGGGTGGTTTCCTTGTTTATACCAACTAGCATTTTTTTATACCCGTGAGACTATGAGTTTCAACTCTTACCCTTTTATTTAAAACGTTGAAATTTCTTTGGATTATCTTCACACTGATCACAGCAGAGAAAGAGCAGCAAGTTGCATGCACTTTACAGAAGGAGAAGACCTTATCTCCCGTGTCTGTTTGTTTTGATCTTTAGTTTATTTGAAATGCAAATTTTGTTTTAAAAAGGGACCACCAACACTAGGATAAGAGCATCTCCATCTCAATACCATTATTTGGTTTCTTAATTGAATCACACATGTATACATTATTCATGTTTACAATTCTCAAAACAAGCACCTCAGACCATCAATATCGGTGGTATTTACACGGTATTTGATGAATACAGTATCGATTTCACTTCAGTATCGTTGATTTGCGACATTGGTTCCAAACTTAGGTTCTTTTTAAGAACCGGTGCTCAAATTTAAAAGTGGGCCATGTTAATTTTTGTTTTAAAAAAATATAGAAATGAGTGATGTGAGTTTTTTGGTGGGATTCAAATAAGAAACAAATAAAAGTATTGGGATGGAGAGATCAGGTAAGGTAATAGGTGCTTTTGAGAGCATCTCCATCCCAATATCATTATTTGATTTATTAATTGGGCCACACATGTATACATTTTTCATTTTTACTATTTTCAAAACAATAACCTTAAAAACATTTTTCTCTCATCTCTTGCTATCTTTTTCTTTTATTTATATAAATTTGTTGTATATGTTTTATTATAAAACACCTATTATCATTCATTTTAGAGTCCTCTTCTTATATATATAATATATCAGTTCTGAAGCATAGACTATATTACGTTGAGACATCAATAGATCGGTATTGCTTTTGCTTTTGTGATGACAATATTTTTGCTTGAGTTGTCAACGATCAATTTTTAATCAAATAATTTCATTCTCTTATCAGTTTCTTTCCATTATTATTCATTCCTTTCTTTTTATCTGAAATAAAAAAAAAAAATCCTTTCTTTTTTCAAACAAAATCAGCACATGACATCTCATCTTGTATCATCACTTAGAAGTCATATAAAATGAGAGGAAAAAACTTATTTAAACTCTTTATTGTCAAGTTCTAATTTTATCTACTAATGTATTATTAATGTAATTGAGAGGAGACTGAAAATGATCAATTAAATTTTCTAAAATAAATTGCCTATGGATACTTTGCACCATATCATGATCCAAACAAAAAATTCTAATGTTATCTATTTATTATCTTTCATAAATGGGAAAGTAACCTTATCAGAAAATAGGGAGAGCAAGCTAATGTGGCCTATGACTTACAAAAGACAGATAATTGGGAGAAAATGAGTATGTATTGACAGCTTGATCATCGATCATATATATGGATTATGAACTATATACACATTAGCCAATAACTAATTTCCTATAAACTAGCTATTTTATTGTCACACACTTTGATTTGTTTGACATAGGCTGTGATATTTGATTTTAACAAAGGTTACTCATAAAGTCATAGTACATGATTCCAAAATTTATTTTATCTTTTTTGAGTTACTTAAAGTCATAGTACATGGATATCTTTGCAACTTTAATTTGTTTGACATAAACAGCTTCCAGAATTACAATACATGTCGTAAGTATCTTCATATTCTACATGGTTGGATTCAGTTCTACTAGAACCCAGAGGAACCTAGTTCTTCCTAAAATGGGTTGAGGCGTAACAATTAACTAGACATCTAGGGATAAAATATTGTTTCGGTGCAAACTACAAGAGCGATACTAGATTGAAGTAAACTCTGAATACTAGATATGATCTCAAAATATTAAGGGTTAAGGTCGGTTGCGAGGTCTATTTAGTATGAATCATAATTTTAATATATTTAGAATTCATTTTCTATATTCCATGCTCCATACACTAAAATAAATATCTAACAGGATAAAATCATCTTCATCAAGATGACATGCAAATCCATTTTATGATTTGTACTTTCAATAGGATCAATTAAAATAAGTCACACTCATATTCTGAATATACATAAATAAAGAAATTTCAGGATCAAACTACTAAATTAACATGGAATAGGCTAACAACTAATTAGAAACCTAAATATTTAACTTTCATTTCTATTAAAAAATTAATTACTCAATTCTTGTGAATCAAATTTATAGAAATTTTGTCCAATAAAATGAATAAATTATAACTCATATATTTTTTGAATTAAGAGAACTAAAAAAGGAACTTTGGATTTGGGAGCCTAAAATAGAAAGATCTTTATATTTAAGAGACTAAAAACATATTAAACTACTAAAAATTTATTAAGTCAATATAACATTTCAATTTTTTCCTAACTAATTTAAAAGTATGAGACTTTCCTTTTTTATGGTATAAAACAAAAGTATTATTGCTCGAGTTAAATATAACCATTATGAATGATTAAATTTTATCCAAATATTTAATATAATTGTATATCCATAACTTGAACTTGAAATATTAGGTTGAAAAACCAGCCCATTTGATTCATGTGTTATATGGTGACATTCCTTTAAATAAAAGGCAGATTTTATGAATAAAAACAAAATAGGAGTGGAGATTCACATCCCAGCAGAATTGGACCGTCTTACCTTGTTCTTTCGGCTTTTTCTTCATGCATCCAGTTTTTTTCTTGCCACCCAACTGATTTTGGATAATTCTAATGTTTGTCCCTTCCACAAAGCTCATACGAATTGCGAATTTGTAATAGTGTTATGGATTGTCAATCTGTCGTAAGAGCATTATAGATTCGCAATTTGTATGGACTCATATGGATTTTTTTAAATTTTTTTTAAAAATATATTTTATAGATTAATTTAAAATTAATAGTCCATATAGAACTCGAACTTATATATTTAATAAAAATCACATGCCATTAATTTTAAGTATACAGGTTTGAGTCTTGTATGAGTCATTAATTTTAAATTAATTCGTAAAACATATTTTGTTTTTTAATTTTTTTTAAAATCCGTATGCATCATACATATTATCCTGTATGTTTTTTTTTGTTAGTGTGCTAATGATGATACACGTTCTTGTACACAAAAAGTCTGGTTTGCCATGTGTTTTAAAAAGAAAAGAAGGTACAGAGGAGCAGCTAGCTCTAAATGGGAAAGGTAGAGACGGTGTTGTGAAAGGTCTTGAGAAGGTATGGTTCTTGTTCTTGCTACATCTTTATCTTTAATTTACTTGCTTCTAATCTTGTTAACATTATTTTGTTTCTTCTGTGTCATCTTCCACACATTTATAGTCTCAAATACAAAGTACCTATATTACCTTCGTCTTCAGAATAATTGATTTTTAATTTTTTTTACACATTAAAATAGTAAGTATTCCAAAATAATTAGTAGTAGTATTTATTAAGTGATAATTTTACTAAAATATTCTTATTGTCTCTCTTTCTCTCTTCATTTCAATAAATATATTCTTTAAGTCTTTTAAGACAATCAAATTTATTAGAGAGTAAAATTAAAACCAATATTTAAACATTTCATTAAAAAGTAAAAACATTTTTTAAAAGTGAAAACATTACTCAATTTTTTTTTTCAAAGTTTATGACTCCATTGGCTAGTTGTCATTCTAGCAAAACAAAAAATATTAATCTTGTTTGGATACTTTGATTCCAGAATCAAGTAGTCTCATCAAACATTCATCTCTTATGACAAGAAAAAAATCAAGCAAAAACTAATTACGTGACATTGAGTTATTTAAGTGATTACTTGACATTGAATTTCTCATTATACTTAAAGATACATAGGAGTAGGGATTATTTATATCGATTTTAAGAAAATCCATACAAAATTACTTTTAAATAAAAGTAAATAATAAGCTTTTCACAAGTATCTTTTTATTTTAAAAAATAAAAATTTCCTTTTCATAATTATGTTACTAATAAAAAGAATTAAATAAATATTTTAATTTTTAATATTTATATAATTAAATATTGGTAACAAATTTTCAGCAGGTGTATTAAAGATGGAGTGAGATTGGTCTGAAATATTTATCTATTTTATTGATGAATAATCTTCAATAAATCATATTTATCTAATTTCTACCTTTAATAGAATATCCACTCTTATTATTTTTTATTCATAAAATTTCAACATAAGACTTAAAGACTTCGAGCGCATTTCTATCTGAACCAAGGAAATATTGGTCTCAAAGACCTATTTTATCAAAACAAAAGATTTTCCTAATTATTTTCTTTTAATAATAATTATTTGCGATTGTATTAAATTTATAACAATTTTTGTCTCATCTCTAGTCGTAATGTTCTCTTGACAGACTCTATTTTACCTAGTTCTTTATATAATTTTGCAGACTATTTTAAAGAGATTTTTTTAAAAAAAATTTATAAGAAAAATGATTTATCATCCTTCGCGATCTTGGAACATTTTTCATCTTTTAATGCTTCTCTTTATCTCTCTTCTTCTCTCCTCCATTTTTTATTTTCCAATGCATTAGCCTTATAGTGATATGCCTTATTTACGTAGGAGAATGTACAATAAAAATTATAATATTTATGAAATTCTTTCAACAAAGATTACAGTTTTATTTCTGCTTCAATATATATTGAGAAGACTATGTCCTCTGTTTCTGTATTCTGATTTTTTTATTTGTTTTAAGTATAATTTCTTTTTATTTGTTTATTAAGAATAAAAAATTATTTTTTTTAGAAAAAAAAAACCACAAGTATGAGAATGCTAGAAAGTAATTGAAAATAGTTCAAGAACCAAATTAAACTAAAATTTTGAAATTCATGTTGACTAATTCCAAATAGATCAAAGTACAGGAGTATGAACACGTTTTGACCTATATAAAATAGTAAAATAAATTTTTGAGTATGATATATCCAAATGCAAGATTTGTCTTCTTCATATTTAACATTAAAAGATATACATCATAAAATGCGAAACATTGTATCCCGGCTTGGTATTGTTTTTCTCACATGCATAGAAAACATTTGTCTTATCCATATTTTCTAGTAAAAGATGTGTACATAGATGAAAACCAAAACAGGTTTGCAATAAGGTGCACATCACAATTCAGGCTTGAAACTGAAGATGGGAATTGAGTTTGTTGGGTATGCAATGCAGTTAAACAGTTAGCTTCAGCTGGAATCAAGGTGATGCTCACTGCAAGAAATTAAGTAATTGAAAATTTGTGTTGTTAAACGACCAAATTAAAAAATTTAAAATTCATGCTGACAAATCCAAATGGATCAAACTTCAAAGTATGAACACATTTCCATCTCTATAAAATAATACAACAAAATTTTTAAATAGAACACAAGAAAATGCAGCATATGTTTTTTCATATTTAATATTAAAAGAGTTGCAGCCCGATCGGGAATTATCGTCAACTTTTGTCTTATTTATAGTATTTACTCTGAAAAGTATGAGATTGACAACCACAACAGGTTTGCAATAGCTACCTTGAAAGTTGAAACTGAAGATGGGAGAAGCTACAGAAAGGTATAGCACATTGGCATTGTTGCTGCTTCTTTTTTCTTTTTTGTGTTTGGTTTTCAAACTATTGAACTTAAATCTTACATTTTCTGAATCCCTTTAACCTTTGTGGGATTGAGTTTGTCAGGTATGCAGTTGTGACAGGTGCAAACAAAGGAATTGGATTAGAGATAGTTAGACAATTAGCTTCAGCTGGAATCAAGGTGGTTCTCACAGCAAGAAATGAAGAAAGGGGTCTCAAAGCACTGGAAACAGTCAAGGACTCAGGTCTATCTCACCTTGTACTGTTTCATCAAGTGGATGTGGCTGATGCAACAAGTGTAGCTTCTCTGGCAGATTTTATCAAATCTAAATTTGGGAAACTTGATATTCTGGTAACACGCAACTTTGATACTCCTCTCCTTTTATGTTTTATTGGTTTTAAATTAAAGTTTGTCACAACAATTCTATAAGTCTGCATGTTTGAGCTTCTGTTAAAAAAAATGAAAGAAGGCACTCCTTAACATGATGAACTACAGAAATGAGAAACACATGCTCTATTTGTATGATTCTTGTTGGAAAGTCACCTTAATTGCGGTCACCCCTAGCCCACCTTAGATGTGGTAGGTAGCCCTGGGCACAAGGGGGTGTGTTGGAGATCTTACTCTGACTAGTGATATGGTCAAAATAAAGTATATAAGTGGGGAGACAACCCTCATCTTTCAATCCAATTTTGTAGGGTTAAGTTAGGCCCAAACCCATTTGTAAGAATTCTGAATATCCATTTTTGCTCTTGTCTTAGTTTGCATTGCATGTTAGTGTCCTCATCTTTCTGTTGCTGTTATTCATCCTTAGAATATGTTAGTTGTGTGAGTCTGCATGCATACTTCTTCTTGTTAGCCATTGTTATTAAAGTTTGAATATTTCTTGGACTTATCATAGTTATTCCTCTTGCTGAATGTCCACAATACGTTTGTTCCTTCGCCATTCCATGTTTAAGAAATGGAAAATTTTTATTTTCTTAGTATTGAATGTTCACAAGATAGGAAGATTCGTCATGTTTCATTGCTTGGAAGCTTTAACATTCTCTGCTAGTTACTCTTCTGATGCTGGAAAAGGTTTTTTCATTGGATAGGAATTGTTCAGTGCTGTTATAGTGAATTAAAAATTGCTTTTAATGATACTTCTAATATAAAAGGGTCACTAAGGGTTATAACGAGGTTCAGAATTTTATTTACCTCAAATGCAATTCTGCATGTTAAGAATGTTTTAGACTTTTTATTTTCTTACTTTTCATTAATTGGCTTAAACCGTCTTCACTATGTGATGACTATGCTTCTTGTATTCTGTTAATATTTTGTATTAAGTAAGCTCCAGTTGCGATTTAATCAATATGACAGATTTCTTTCATATCTAGTTATTGAATTATGATAAATTTTCTTGATTGCTTTGAAGGGAATCTCATGACCTCTCATTTTGATGTTTGCATATTTCATTAAGAAAATTTGTTCAATGCAGATTAACAATGCAGGGATTAGTGGAGTTGTAATTGATGACACTGATTTAATCACTACAGTCATCAAGAATCGTGGGGTAAGTATCTTGGTTGTGTTCCGAAATCTAGTTAATACAAGTGGAAAGTTGCAGCATCCATGCTCCCACACTCTTTTTTGGGTTATGGGAAAAGCTAGATGTGAACTCTCATAATGAGCATGGTCCTCTATAATGCACTGAAATTGGATTACTAAAACTTTATGTTGATTGTTGAGGTCTCACATTGACTATAGATATAACGAAAGTAGAACTATCTTTTGCCATTGAGTTAAACCTAACTCAAATTCTGGATTGTGTGAAAGCATTTTATCAATGTTTATATGTCAACCTTTCTTATCATGCTTATCTTATAACTGTTAAGAATTTTGGAATTGGCTCTTCTTTTGCTATGTTATAGTATATGAGAAATCTGGAAGGTTATGATTCTTTTATTTTGAGGCAGGGGACGTTGTTTTTTGAAAAAGTTATGTGATTGAGTATTGAGTTGTCATTATTTTTCAGGCTAAACCAGAATATGATGGGACAAAGGGAGTAACTCATACATATGAGTTAGCCGAAGAATGCTTGCAAATAAATTACTATGGCGCTAAAAAAACTACAGAATCCCTTATGCCCCTCCTCCAATTATCTGATTCGCCAAGAATTGTGAATGTCTCATCCTCTCTGGGACAGTTAGAGGTAGGCTATTACTTCTGACGCCAATAAATTATTATTATTATTATAAACTCAGATGGAGAAGAGTGAAGGGAGTGAGTTCTTACTATTATCGACTTTAAATACTAGTTAAATCCAGATTCATCTGTTCTGAATAGTTGATAAATAGCTATTCCATATGATATGCAATGTAACCTTGACTTTAAACAGAAATGGTAACATCTCCAATCATCTCTCCTTAAAGGCTCTATAAATTATAATAGGCATAGATGCACATATATGTATTTTTTGCCTTTTTTCTACAACTAGCTAAGAAGTAGTCATTGTAATATACTTAAAGAAATCTTATTTATGGTAGTTGGAAATAAGCCTGGTTACAAGAAATGGATCTCCGCTAATCTGAACTCATGATTGTTAATAACAGCTCTAATTATCATTCAATATGATGTTGAAGCAAAATTTTCAGTTTCATTTCTTGCATATTTTCAAAATAAGCCTGGTTGCATGAGTTTTATTGCTTAATCATGTCAAATTCAGAGTTTGCCAAAAGGATCATGGGCCAGAGGAGTCTTCAATGATGTTGATAACCTTACTGCAGAGATAGTGGATGAAATATTGAACAAGTTTCTCAGAGATTTCAAAGAAGGTTCATTGGAAAGTAAAGGCTGGCCTAAGTATCTGAGTGCCTATATTGTCTCTAAAGCTGCTATGAATGCCTATACTAGAATCCTTGCAAAGAAATACCCTTCATTCTGCATCAATAGTGTTTGCCCTGGCTACGTCAAGACAGATATAACTGCCAACACCGGCATCTTAACAGTTGAAGAAGGTGCTGCTAGTCCTGTGAGGTTAGCACTGCTTCCCAATGGAAGTCCATCAGGGTTCTTCTACTACAGGAGTGATGTGGCTTCGTTTTGATTAGTAATGCAATGTTATGGTTTGAGGACAAACTGCATTGCTTTTGGTTGTCAATTTACGATTCTACATCACACAATGCTTATTGAGCCTATTTTAAGCACATTATATAATGTATTTTACTTGTGTTGTTTGGTTCTTAAGAAAATTAGTATTACTTTTATTTTTATCTCCTGAAATTGTTTATGCAATAAAAGTTTTACAAAATAGTGGAAGTTCAGGAGCCTCAAACTGAGTAATTTGGATGCATTTCTAAGAGGCAAAAGAAAACATGATTTTTATTTTAATTTCCTATTTGATATAGAAACTTCTTGTTGTTAGCCATTGTTATTAGACTTATTAGACTTTAAATGTTACTGAGAGCCAGAGTGTCTTATAGTTACTGTTCCAAAAGTTGGATTATACTACCTACATAAAAGACAAATTCAATTTAAGTTATGAAAAACTAAAACTGGACTGAAGCGCTTATATCACTCACATAAGTAGTTTTGCTTAGTATGTTCTTCGACGGACAATTAATATGACACCAGAATCTTACAAGGCACCTTTTTCTTATAGGTTACTCTCATCCCAATTTCATGAATTATGATCATTGGCAAACCAGGTTGCTTCACAGCACAGCTAACCAGGTTGCTCTCATGTCACCAGCGGAGGTCGAGTTGCCAGGCTCCCAAATCAATCACTCGCTGCCACAGAAGGGCATGTCGTCCAAGTCCAATAGGTGCAAGCGATGGAGCCAAGAACACAGGTTGTTTCTGCTTGGGCTTGAGAAACATGGAAGCGGAGATTGGAAAAACATTTCAAGAATCATTGAAACAAGAACCCCACTTCAAGTTGCTAGTCATGCCCAAAAGTATTTCCTTCGTCAGGCATTGGGCGATAAAGCCAAAAGAAGAAGCATTAATGACATATGATTAACTGTTTGTTCAAAAGTACAACGATAGTTAACATTGATGTTTGTTCATTAACAATGTTAGGAACCTGTCTTAGAAACTCTTTTGTGTTTGAAGGTTGCATTGCATGCTTTGTTTACTCTTGGAAATTTTCAAGAATGTCAAAAGATTATATACGAACTTTTGTTTTCTATTTGGAGAGATTGGATATTGTTACCGGCTGAAAAAGAAATAATATAATGCATGTTATGAGTTGTTTCTCTTGATTCCTTCTGGTGTGATTTCTCTTTGGAGAGGCAATACTGCTAATGTTATCAGATACTTCCTCACTCAGGCTCTGAACTTTGCTTTTAAAAAGGACAAAGTTGCCTGCTGGAAGTGCCTACTTGATCTTCATCTTTATTAACAGAATGAAAAATGTTTTTAATTGGATGTAAAGTGGTAACTCGTCAAGCATAATGATCCATAATCCCTGGCTATCTCTCCCTATGCTTTCAGAAATAGGCCTTTCATCAAACACTAAACAAATGCACTAGAAATGTCTAGAGAATTTAAGTAAAGAAAGAAAAAATTGTACCTGTAACATATATTGATTCTAGTTGTTACTGAGAACAGAAGCCAGCAGAATAATAAAGTGGATGGATCTTTTTGAGGTGCAAGAAGCAAAGAGGGATGCAGGAAAGTAAAAGCCTTTTCTTTTTCCTTTTGATGCTCGGCCATTTAAATGGGACTTGCTTTGGGCAGAATTGCTGGTACACCCAGCAATTTTTTAAAATCACTATTATACCCCTCTGTTATAAGTTGTTGTTCAGTGCTTTCCTCCTTCATGCGACCTTGTTTTTTTTCCTTCACCTTCGTTCTCGTGATAGGTATTCCGTGAGAGTTTTTCATTTGTTCTTGTGTCCACTTTGGTTGAGGTGCATTGTTTTCGGTGGTTTGCCTGCAAGTGGTGGTTGTGGCAGATGTTGGTTTGACCATTAATGGTGGAGGTAAGTTCTTGATTTGATTTTTTTCGCATAATACTTTTGGATTGATAATTCGTATGTTATATAAAATTTTCGAATTGATAATCTGTTTTGTATAACTTACGGATTAGTAATCCGTAAGAAGCATACGGATTGTTAATCTATAAGTTTTTTTTTAAAATTTATTTGTTATTTTTATAAATTTATTTTATTGTTTAATTAGATAAAATTAGAATTGTTAATTAAAAAACTATTAAATAGATATAGTTTAAATATTCATTTGAAAGTTGTAGTTTGTATAGTTTGAAAGTGATATTAATGTGAAAAGAATCTATACATAAATTAGTGTTTTTTTTCATTTTTAATTTAATGTATTATATTAATAAATACAGTAAAAAAATGCAAAAATTATATGATAGTATAATTATGGTGTGGTTATGGATTATTTGTTTTTCAATGTTTTGTTAAGATAAACAAAGATCAGTGGATATATGACAATATAATGTTTGAAGAAGTTGATATGAATGAACAAAATGAAGAAGAAACTGGTGTGAATGAAGAACATGTTGATTGTTCTGATGCGTTCAATACTTCTGAGGTATTAATATGATTGTCCCTTGAAGACTAAACTTGTATGGATTGCATTATAGGTGTTTGCTACCCGTGATGATGTTCTGCATTTGGCTTAATCTATTTCTTATGAAATTGGTTTTTGTGGCGGTGATTATGGGCTCCATCTAATATGTCCGACAAATAAAGAGATAAGTTCAAACTCTTTGAATGCACGATGGTCACCATAGGAAATCCAACACACAGCATCGCACGTCAATCTATTCAAACGCTTGCGATACGTTGACACTGGTAATGCCTTCCCAGACTTCCAACGACAGACACGTGATTTTCTTTCATGATAATCTTGGACAACAATAGAAGAAGCAACAGAAGGAAAGTGTTCGTAAATCCAACACTGCACATATTTTAAAAACAACAAAACAATGAAAATAATACTCAATATAAACTAAAGAACTAAAAAAAATTAAAATTACCTGTAAAAGTGTGATATATTCTACAAGTTGCTTAACAGTGCCCTTTGATGCATCATTCAAATTGTCATACATATGGACCAGTGTAGCACCTCCCCATGCGTAACTTCCACTCTGCATCAGGTCACGAAATGCGTCCAAGAATATCACATGAACGTGTGTGACAATCTTGTTAGCAAAAAGTGTGCAACCTACCAAATGCAACAAATATGCTCGACCTGCTATAGTCTACTGTGCTACGTCACATATGCTCCAATATATGTCTTACAACTAGGATAGCCTAACATATTCTGCATGACATTATACTGTCTCAACTCTTGCTTCTTCTGAACTAACTTCAAGCAATTCAACTAACAGCAAGATGACTTCGTCCACATGAAGAGCCTCGAAGTTGTGGAAGACCCATGTAATCGGCAGATGTAGCAACGATGCCACATTGTCGAGGAAGATGGAAATTACTAGTTTTCTTATGCCACCTCTCCACAAATGCCGATATAAGTCTCCGATCACCAGTGTCCAACGAACATGTAATCAAAGGACTTAATCCTCTGGCAGCCACTAAGTCTTCAATCTCTGGAGCATGCCTATCAAATTTCTCAACATTTCTTCCATGGGAGGATCACTTCAGCTCAGGACGTTGCTGAAAATCATAATCTAAATCATTTAAACAATAATAAAAAATACTTACAAAAATATTATTTATTTAAAAATATAAATACCTCTCCATTTCAAACTTTCACTACCACATGATAAACATAGTCCATCAAAATTGATATGTCGTGGAAACCGCCTGGAAAACCTTCGGGATCAGTAACTACATCATCAAGAGCTACTTCTTTAGGTTGTTCATGGACCTTGTCATGAACATGATTCACATGTTGAACGTCCTCAACAACAGGTACAACTTCTCGTTATCTACGTGCAAATACTATGGGCCTTCGATGTTGGGGGCTTCATCCACATCACCATTAACTTTTCTCCCTAGGGCTTTTCCTATAATCATGCTTAAAACCTGACCCAAACCTCTTATTCTAACAATAATCTGCACATTAAAACAATCATAATAATTTATGTAAGTGTTCAAACAATATTTCAATTAATTACTATTTAATAATTCACAAATAATTTTTTTTTTATTTTTTAAATAATTTTTTATTACTTAATATATTCATAAATGCATATAATTTTTTTTTTCAAATATATAGAGTTGACAACACAAACTCTAATAAACTTAAATTAATGACCAAAATGTAACTATAATTTTGGTTTTTAATTCTAATAAATCACTATTTTATTTTTCAACAAATTACTATGACAATAACTTTAACTTTTTTTAAAATAATGAAATTTTTTTAATTTTATACTTTCGTACACGATTTATATAAAATTTTAATACTATGACTGTAATAATATATACGACTATATCAATAAAATTGGAATTTACAAATTTATATTTTCTTGTTAATCTAAATTGTAAAATTTATATTAATAAAAATTTGGCATTTATGATATCTAACAAATTTATAATTTTTTTTAAATATCAAATATAACAAAATTACTTATAATTTTTTTAAAAAATTAAATCAAAATAATATATACATTTATTTTAAAATAAACAAATTACTTAATTTCTTAATTAAAAACCAACTTCAAAAAACAAATATAATCAATTAAATTAAAAATACACAACAATATTTATTTATTACAATTTTTTTAACAAAAATATTAATTTATTAAAAATTTTAAAAAAATTAAAATAATTTTTTCTTTCAGATTTAAATAAAAAAATTAAAATAATTTTATTGATTGAATAATTTGTATAAGTCATACGTATTAACAATCCATATGAACTATACAGATTCGTAATCCGTATAAGACATACGATTGACAATCTATATGCTTTATACAAATTCTCAATCCTTGCTCACGTAAATGCAGAAATAAAAAGAGGAAGGAACCCAGACCACTTACAACGGCGAAAAATGACAACCACGGCGGGGCACGAAGTGGCGAGACAACACAGACGGACGAGGTACAGATGCTCAAAATCATGTAGATGACACAAAGGAAGAAGAAGAAGACTGAATAGTGCACGTGAGGAAGAATGCTTTTTAAAATTTTAAGTGAATGACATTTTCGCCTCTTTACTTAAAATACTTGGTATAACAGTAATACGACTATGATTACGACTATGATTGGTGCCCAACACAAAAGCCCATTTAAATCCATTGTAAGAAAATAAAAAACAATCTACCAAGAAAAAACGAAGAAGATAAAACACCATTTTAATTATTGAATGTATAAAAACCTTATCATATTAATTCCTAAGACTAAAGAAAATCAAAATAAGTTTCTATGATATGAAATAAGACATTAATCAAAATATATTAATTAATCACTTAAAGTCACTGTCACTTTTTAAATTTTGGACTAAAGCCTAAAGTGATTGATAGATTATATTGTCAGATTTTTTATTTTATTTTCTTCACTTGTGCAACAACTTTATACACCCTCAGGATCCGAATGATGTTTTATTCAAAAAGTAAATAAATGAATAATACATTGGACATTCATGCCCACCTACTAGAATCAATGTGCAGTCCATTTACAACATATCAACAACAATAAGCAGCTAAAAAAGAAAGAAAACATATCACAATTTTGTGTGGCAGCAGAGTTAATTAGATAGTTGTACAGTTGTTGTATTATCATGGTAAGATAGTAATATGACAGAAACAAGCTTCTTTTTGACTTTTAGAGTTACGTACCTAGCTAGCACAATGAAAAAAGCCAAAAGAGGAGAAAGTAGTCATCATCATCATCATCTTCATCTTCTAGCTAATTAATTGCCCCCATAACTTTGAAAATTGAGTTCAACAAGGTCATATCATATGATCATCATAACGTTCTGTTCCCTTAAGTTGAAAATTGCTGTGCAAAATGAATCTATAATACTGGCTATTCAGAAGGGGCAAAAATCAGAAATCAAAAGAGGGGACATTCTGTGAGAGCATCCAATAGCATCGAGTAATTCATTTGGTATTTTTTTTTCTTAATCTTCTGTTGGGTTCATTTTTCTCATACATGCTTGCCATTTCTTCTTGTCTAGGTCTCTGTTAATAAGCTTAGGGTTAAAAGTGTTTTTTTTTTCCTCCTGTTATGTTATGTTTAAACACCCAGTGCACTAAAATATGATTTTTGCGGGCCAAGTAATTGAAACCACAACCTTGGCTCAAAACTAACTGTATCTATCAATTAGGGGAGTGCATTTAGCAACTGCAATGTTGTGAAGGCTTTTTTGAGTTTTCTTCCACTGCAATCTCAAAACATTTTTCATCTTGCAACGCTTCTCTTTATCTGGCGCCCTTCTCCACCTTTATTTTGCAATGCATTAGCCGCATTCTTTATGTAGGAGAATGTCTATGGAGAAAAGGAGATTACAATAATGATAAATAACTGATAATCAAAATCAATCACAATAAAAAATTATAATATTTTTGAAATTCTTTCAAAAAGATTACTGTTTTATTTGTGCCTCATTACACTCACAACAGTAAAAGAGCCACTAGCTAGCAAGTTGCAAGCTAAACTTTGCAGAAGGGGAAGACCATGTTTTCTGTTTGTGTTTTGATCTTTTATTTTTGTTTTAAATATAACTTTTTTATTTATTTACCAAGAATAACAAGTATATTTTTTCTTTCGAACAAGGGATAACTTTACACGGATAATGGAAATTAAGTAATTGAAAATTTGTGCAGCTTAAACCACCAAATTAAAAATTTAAAAATTCACTTTCACTGCTTCCAAATTGAAATTTGTTATCCCATCCCGGTTGGATATTAGATGTTCCTGTCTCAACCCTGGTTCAAATTTATAAAATAAGTTTTATTTTAAAAAATTATATTAAAAATTTGATTTTTTAAAAAAAATAAATGAATTATCACATATTTATTTTTAATTATTTATATATTAATAAATTTATTGTAATGCATTTGTCTACAAAAATTCAACATGTTTATTGAGCATTTTTCTTTTTAAAATAATAATAAAAATTTAAGTAAGATGTATTCAAATACAAGAAAATTCAGCATTTGTCTTTTTCATATTTAATATTAGATAAGAAGAGTTGCGTGGCAAACATGCTGATTGGGCATTCTTTTACACGCACAGAAAACAACAACATTTGTCTTATTAAAAGTATGGCAACCACAACAGGTTTGCAATAGCTGACTTGAAAGTTGACACTGAAGATGGGAGAAACTACAGAAAGGTGTAGCACATTGGCATTGTAGCTTCTTCTTTTATCTTTTTTGTGTTTGGTTTTAGACACCCAAATTCCAATTCTACTGTTGAACTTAAATTTTACATTTGTTGAACCCTTTCACCTTTGTGGGGTGGGGGTTGAGTTTGTCAGGTATGCAGTTGTGACAGGTGCAAATAAAGGAATTGGATTAGAGATAGTTAGACAATTAGCTTCAGCTGGAATCAAGGTGGTGCTCACTGCAAGAAATGAAGAGAGGGGTATCCAAGCACTGCAAACACTCAAGGACTCAGGTCTATCTCACCTTGTACTGTTTCATCAAGTTGATGTGGCTGATGCAACAAGTGTAGCTTCTCTGGCAGATTTTATCAAATCTAAATTTGGAAAACTTGATATTCTGGTAACATGCAACTTTGATTCTCCTCTCCTTTTTCTTGATTGTTTGGTTGTAAATGAGAGTCTGTCAAAGCAATCCTATAAGTCTGCATGCAATTACTTTTCTGTTTTTATGATTCTGAATATTAATTTTTACTCTTCTCTTAGTTCCCATTGCATGTTGGTTTGATCATCTTGCTACTGCTGTTATTCGTTGTTAGAATGTTAGTTGTTGTTCTGCATGTTAAGAATGCGCGAGTTCTGTTTTACTTTATTTTAAAATTTGGCGTAAAGTGTGTTCATTTAATGTATCAGATTATGTTCCTTGCTTCTTGTATTACGTTAACATTTGGTGCTAAGTAAGCTTCAGTTTCTGTTTTATCAATTTGGGAAATTTCTTACATATCTAGTTATGGAGTTATGATAAATTTTCTTGATTGATTGCCTTAAAGGGAATCTCATGACCTCTCAGTTTGGTGTATGCATATTTCATTAAGAAAAGTTGTACAATGCAGGTTAACAATGCAGGGATTGGTGGAGCTGTAATTAAAGACACAGATTCATTCACTTCACTTCTCTTGAAGCGTGGGGCGAGTATCTTTTCCTTTTTTGGGTTATGAGAAGAGCTTGGTGTGAACTCTTATGACGAGCATGCCCTGTATAAATATAAATACACTGAAATTGGATTATTAAAATCTTATGTTGAAATTCTAAATCCACTATAGATGTGGTCAAAGTAGAGAAGAACTTAAAAAAAAGAAAACTTTTACTAATTCTGATTGGAGCTTTGGCATTTCAACAATGTTGTATGTCAATGAGAAATCTGGCAGTTAGAAAGGTTGTGATTGGTTTTATTTTAGGGCAGGGGATGTTGTTAGGGATTTGAAAAACTACTGTCATAGAGTATTGAGTTTGTCATTATTCTGCAGGCAGCACCAGAAGAAGATGTGACAAAGGCAATCACTCAATCATATGAGTTGGCTGAAGAATGCTTGCAAATAAATTACTATGGTGCTAAAACAACTGTAGAATCCCTTCTGCCCCTCCTCCAGTTATCTGATTCACCGAGAATTGTGAATGTATCATCAACTATGGGGCAGTTAGAGGTAGGCTATTAATTTATAATTGTATCTCGTCTCCTTTAATTTGCTTGAGGTCATATTGCTTAATCATGTAAAATTCAGAGTTTGCCAAAAGGATCATGGGCTAGAGAAGTCTTCAGTGATGCCAATATCATCACTGAAGAGAAAGTGGATGAAATATTGAAGAAGTTTTTGAGAGATTTCCAAGAAGGCTCATTAGAAAGTAATGGGTGGCCAAGACATCTGGGTGCTTATATTGTCTCTAAAGCTGCTATGAATGCGTATACTAGAATCCTTGCTAAGAAATACCCTTCATTCTGCATCAATAGTGTTTGCCCTGGTTATGTCAAGACAGATATAACTGCCAACACTGGCCTCTTAACAGTTGAAGAAGGTGCAGCTAGTCCTGTGAGGCTAGCATTGCTTCCCAATGGTAGTCCATCTGGCCTTTTCTATTACCGGAGCGATGTGGCTTCCTTTTGATTAGGAATGCAATTTCATGGTTTGAGGGCAATATGCATTGCTTTTACTTCTCAATTTATTGAGCCTATTTCAAGAACATTATAGTATGTTGTATTTGGATCACATCATTATCATGGTTTCAGTTTCTGATTCTGCACAACACACCATGTTTATTGAGCATTTGTCAAGCACATTATATTATATCATGCTGTATTTGCAATTTTACATCATATCATTGTCATGTTGCAAATTTATTTTATAATTATACATTATATCATGTTGTATGCCATTGGCAGTGTCCTAGTTTGTCTATGGATGTATAATGGTTTGGTGTACAACAATATATATATATATATATATATATATATATGCATCATAATTTTGATTAGTCATCCTTAAATGTCAGCTGAGGATGTATGTAGCATTGACATTGTTCCATATTCTTTGGCTTTCGAAAAGCACGTATAGTATGGCGTCATATTTCCATTGTATAATCATGAGTATGACAAGTAGTGGGTTTTTTTTTTCATATGTATACTTTTTTAATGTGATATATTCCTAAAACACACTACTTTAGTAAAAATTTCTTAAACTACACCACTTTGATGGAAAGTTAAGGAAGTCGAGTTTGGCCACCCTAACTTTCGTACATTGATTTTTTTTAAAAAAATTTAAATTATTAAAATAATATAACTATTATATTATATAAATATATTTTTAATTGGTTTTAAAAATACGTTTTTATTAAATTAATTTTTATAATAAGAAAATAATATTATTAAATATAATTATTTTTTTATACTACATTATGAATATAATACTTAAGCAATCACATCTGGCTAAGAAAAAATCTAAAATAAAGATATGTTAAAACAATTGTTTCTGTTATAGTCATATTGTCAGCAAATTTCACATTATTTTCTATTTTTTTTCATTCATTTTCGTCTCATGCACCTCGCACGACCCGCTGTCCTCTTTCTCCTTGAGTTAGGACCGCACCGATCTCCTCATATCCCATGTTAATTCGTGTGGAGACAACTTCATAATTAATTCAATAAAAAAATATTTTTAAAACCAATTAAAAATATATTTATATAATATAATATTTATATTATTTTCATAATTTTAATTAAAAAAAAATCAATTTACGGAAGTTGGGGTTGGGGTGACCAAACCTAATCCTTCTCGGAAGTTGGGGTAACCAATCCTGATCCTTCGTTTTCCATCAAAGTGGTGTGGTTAAGGAGATTTTTGCTAAAGTAGTGTATTTTAGGAGTATATGATATTAAAAAGGTATACATATTAAAAAAAAAAAAACTTCTGCAACTCCATATATTTGAGAATGGTTTCAAATGAGTAGTTTTAGTAGTACTTATCACTCACACTGAATCGCATGTCTTATCCTAATATTATACATTGAGTATTTGATTTTATTTTAAATTTTATCCTTTCAAAAAATTTGATTTAACTATTAGACTCAAAAAAATCTTTTTTTATTTTTATTTTTATTTGTAATTGTCTACTTGGTTTTTTCTAACCTATTTTATTTATCTTTATTTATAATTATTTACTTAGTTTTCTTAGTTTGTTATATCTTTTAATCTATCTTTTTTTATCTTTATTTTTAATTGAATTTCATATTTTTTTTAAAGAAATCAATAGTTAAAAATAACATTCATATGAAAAAAAATTCATTAACTTGTAATTGTCTACTTGATTTCAAGATAAATATATTTTATTAATGAGCAAAATAGATACATGGACGAACTATTTCACTTTCATACGATATTTTTCAATTTATAATTTTACAAATTTATATTAAAATTTAACTTAATTTTGTATAAAAAGAAATTAATAAAATGACAAATGTTTAAAAATATTTTTAAAGTTGATGAAAATACACTAAAACTATAAAAAAAATTGTTATCTAATTAAAAATAATCATATCCAGTAATTTTTTAGTTGAGTTTTTATAATAAATTTCAAATAGTCATATTGTTATCTTGTAGAAGAAGATTACAAATATATTTTACTTGATTAGGTAGGAAGGTGCCGAATGCCAAAACCTATATAAAGGAAACTGGGAAACAGGGTGACAAAAGAAAGAAAGAAAGAAGAAAAGTTGAATTGAAAGTGTTAGAAGAGAATAATGTCAGGAGTGAACAACAGGAGTGAGCTTTCTCCATTGGATCAAGGAAACAAGACTCTCACTCGGCGTGGGAGATGGAGTCAAGAAGAACACATGTACTGTTTTCTTTCTTAATATTGTTCTTTCATTCTTTTTCTCTCAATCATTAAAATATTTATGCCATTCTGTAGGTTGTTTCTCTTGGGACTTGAGATATATTCAAGGGGAGATTGGATAAACATTGCAACAAACGTTGTTAAGACAAGAAGTCCAACTCAAGTGGCTAGTCATGCCCAAAAGTATTTTTATCGTCAGGCCTCCAACAATACAGGCAAAAGAAGAAGCATTCATGACATTACCATACAACACCCCATCCCTCTCCTGAATTTCCCTGCTTCTCCAAACACCAATCTTGCAATGCATCACTCATTCCCTCACCACATCAATCAACAGAATCAGGGTTTTTCTTCAAATCTTCCAATGCATCATCTCTCAGTCCCTTACCACTTCAATCACCAGACTCAGGTTTTTTGTTCAAATCTTGCAATGCAGCAGTTTCATGGAATTCCTCATTCAGTCCCTCAGCACATCAATCAGCAGAATCAGGTTGGTTCTTCAAATCTTGCAATGCAAGAGTTACTTGGAAGGCATCTCTATGTCCCTGACCACATCAATCACCAGAATCAGGCTGTTTCTCCCAATCTTGCAATGCAACAGTTACATGGAGTTCAGCATTCAGTCCCTGGCCACATCAATCAGCAGAATCAGGTTTCTTCTCCAAATCTTGCAATGCAACAGTTACATGGAGTTCAGCATTCAGTCCCTGGCCACATCAATCAGCAGAATCAGGTTTCTTCTCCAAATCTTGCAATGCAACAGTTACATGGAGTTCAGCATTCAGTCCCTGACCACACCAATCAGAAGAATCAGGTTTCTTCTCCAAATCTTGCAATGCAACAGTTACATGGAGTTCAGCATTCAGTCCCTGGCCACATCAATCAGCAGAATCAGGTTGCTTCTCCAAATCTTGCAATGCAACAGTTACATGGAGTTCAGCATTCAGTCCCTGGCCACATCAATCAGCAGAATCAGGTTTATTCTCCAAATCTTGCAATGCAACAGTTACATGGAGTTCAGCATTCAGTCCCTGATCACATCAATCAGCAGAATCAGGTTTCTTCTCCAAATCTTGCAATGCAACAATTACATGGAATTCATCATTCAGTCCCTGACCACACCAACCAGCAACATTAGGTTCCATGCAATTTTCTGTTGTTTAGTATAAAAAGTCTTACGTATCTTTTGTACAATTTTTAAAATAATTTTTGAATTTTAATTTTGTTTTTGTTTACGGAATCGGGATGCTACTTGAGACTTTTTTTTATTTTTAAATTTATCAGCTTCTATATAAATTGACGTCAAGGCTCAATTATAATTTTTTTTGGGAGAATTATGGATTTTTTTTTTAAATTCCTAGTTGAAATTTTTTATATATATCATTTGATGTAAAATTGACTTAATGATTCATAATTTGATTCATGATTTGTAACCTTGATTCTAAGGATTTTATATAATGAAAATATGTCAAGTTTCAACTCATTCAATAGTCACCAAATGATATCCTCTTTATGATTTTATGATCCTCGGTTGTCATTATAAAGAATTATATTTTAATAATAGTACACTCAAATTTCTTTCTCACGTACCATGACTATTAGTGGTCACATAATGTGAATAATAATTTCTATTTGCTTCCCTAATTTGTCCATGGGGATACTATCATATGACAAATATAAATATGAGATGTAGGAATATTGCCACACAAGAAAATGGAATGGATGTGATGTTCAACTTGCTTACTTCTACATCCTATAAGTGGATCCTTTCATTCATAAGAACTTCTGTCAGCATTAAAATCCCCCCTTTGATGTGTTTATGTGCTAGGTATTGCAATATTGGAAACAAATTATGTGAAATAAAACAAAGTCATGTTAGAAATGTCATTGAAGGATTGCTTTTTGAGAATTGTTAGGTAAACTCATACAACTGAAATATTGAGAATGAAAGTATTAAATATAAGGAAAAAGAGTTATAAGATGTACATTAAGGCATTATTAAAAAATGCAAAAACTATATTGACAAAGGGACAAAGATATGGTAGATACCAATTTTCTTTTTAAAGAGAGAAAACTGTATAGTAATCAGATGAGTCAAAATAGTTTAATACATCAACATGGACAATATTTGACACTTGAGGGACAACCTCTCCTATCCAAAAATTATCCATTTTTCTCACACACAACTAAGTGAGTCATTTTGTTGCATAATTTAGCTATTGAAAGTCACATGTAATCACATCAAAATAAGTAAGATTATGTACAGACCTCTTTTTTCGAGCATGTGAAACCTGTTAATAGTATGTCTCATAAATAACATCAGTGAAATGTCAAGTAGCAATAATCTCAATACTATACCTTAGTGCTAGGGCCTCAGCTTCCTGGATATTGTAAGAATATATGTGGAAGGAAATGTGTGGAAGGAAATGAGTAGTTGCAGCCAAAATTTGGCCTTCATGATACTCTAGGTCCTGCGCCAACTCCTTTCCTAACTTCTCATGAAAATTATCCTTCGTGTGGTTTGGTTCAAGTGCCTTCTACAGAATTTTGTTGTTGGATCTTTCTTGATTGGCTCCTCCGATGGGGAAGTCTTAGTCTCTCTACATTATACAAAGCTTGTTCCACTACCATGTTATTTGGTTAAAAACAATGAAGATATAACATCATAAATGTGAACAAAGTGAAGAATTTATATAAGATTGGTATTTACTATATAAGCAACCCCAATGATCATAAAAAAATAAGGAGCTAAAGTTTTGTAATTAATTACTCTAGCAATTCTTGTATGGAAAGTAATTAGAATGCTCGAGCAGAGTTGCTTAGTGTTCCAAAAAAAAAAGGCACAATACTCAGAGGATAAGTTGTATCCTAATCCAGATGTATGTGAAATGGAAGAGGTTTTAAATGGGAAGGGAAGACTTATTCTTAGACCAAACCTTCTATTCTGAAACGGGGAGAAGGAAAAGGATGTTTCTTCATCGGACAGAAAATACAGAAACATGTTGCCAAAGAGAAGAGGGGCAGAGGTAGAAATTCCCTGCAGAAGTTGAAAAGAAAAAAGATGAGAAACTTAAAAAAGGACAAAGGAAGAATAAAAAAAAAATGAAGGAACATAGGTGACACTGTGATATAAACACTTCTAATAAACTTTGTATGTAATCAAATCAATGGTGTTAAAAGGACCTGGACATTTACACACTAATAAGAAAGGTTTTATATAAGAACGTTCCAAAACTATTTCCTTTATAACAACTAAATCTTTCATCTTAAAAGCTCTGAACATGAATGATAAATATAAAGAATGACAGAAAAGACAAACAACTACATCCACCACAATACAATGATCACAATGTTTTGTAAACAATCTCCAAAGCTATTTTGAAACGTAAGTCACACTATGATACTAATAAACACTTTTAATACAAACCAACAAACGTTGTATGTAATTGAATCAATGGTGTTAAAAGGACATGGACATTTACATACTAATAAGAAAGATTTTATATAAGAGTGCTCCAAAACTATTTTCTGCATAATAACTAAATCTTTCATCTTAAAATCTCCAAACATGATAAATATAAAGAATGACAGGAAAGACAAACAACAACATCTATTCTTAGACCAAAACTTACTATTTTGAAATAGAAAGGATGTTTCTTCATCGGACATAAAACATGTTGGCAAGAGAAGAGGGGCAGAGACAAATATTCCCGCAGAAGTTGAAAAGAAAAAAAATGAGATAGTTGAGATAAAAAAGGACAAAGGAAGAATATAAAAAAAAGCTGAAGGAAGAAATGTTCTAGTGGGGATTTAGAATTGTCTCCAAAGTCTCAACGATAAAAGATATATGATTCTGTCTTCTTGTGAAATTAGTAAAATGAAAATAAAAGAAGATTAGAAGCTCATTGTGATATAAACACTTCTAATACAAATCAGCAAATGTTGCATGTAATCAAGGTGTTAAAAGGACCAAGACATTTAGATACTAATAAGAAAGATTTTATATAAGAATGCTCCAAAACTATTTTCTACATAATAACTAAATCTTTTGTCTTAAAAGCTCCGAACATAGTAAATATAGAGAATGACATGAAAGACAAACAACTACATCCACCACAATACAATGATCACAATGTTTTGGAAACAATCTCTCGGGTTATTTTTCTTTCTTTTTTTTTAATTCTAATATTTTTAGTATTGAATGAATGTAATTTTTACTAAGCTAATGCGATTCTCAACCAAACCAAACACTAACATCAATTTCACAAAATAAAAATGCATTTTAGAAAGGAGAGAAGCAAAGGAAAACAAAAACTTATCTTGTCTAAGGGGTGCATGCGGAGCTCCTCTATGAGCTCGTTGTCGGTGTCCTCATGCTTTCTCTTTAAATAAAGAAGAACATAGGAATAAAAATGTAAAAGGTGGAGAGAAATGAGAAATAAACTACATAATCCATTGAGATTCAAATTCAAATTTCAAAAACCTACACTCAAAATGTAGTGAGAAGACAAACAAAATTCAAATTCAAAATTGTGTAAATGTTCACTTTTCAAAAAAATGGTGTTTGCAAAAGCATGAAAATGGAAGCAGATTTACATTGATTCGGACGAAGAAAATTAACACTTATATGAAAATACTCCTTCTGTGCTGCTGTAGGTGTATACAAATATAGATAAAACTTTTGGGTCATCCTCCCCAAAATTGCTATTTGTGTGTTGGTGTTACTTTGTTACACAGTATGATAAGTTTGCAAATGAAGGCAGAATTTGAATGTAATTTTGTTTGCTTGTGGAGGTTTGTTTGTAGTGTAATTGAGTTTCCTCAAATTGCTAATTTTTTAACATGATTTTTTTTATTCTGATGCACGAGGTGCTGACACATGTATTTTTTTTTCAATAGAAGTAATTTTTGAATCCTCAAATGTTAGTATATATATATATATATGGATCCATACAATTAATCATGAAATAAAGTAACTGTGAGCTATATGATAGAAAGAAATAAAGTAGTACCAATAAAGAAAGTGTCTAAAAAATTATATAATTTTATTGTATAAATGTCATTTCAATATTTTTCATAATACTGATTAAAAAAAATATGGGATTGTCTTTTAAATAAAAGGATAATTGCTCGTTTTTCAAACCGAGTAATTTGAATGCATTTCTAAGAAGAAAAAGAAAACATGGTTTTGTTTGAGAATAACTTTTTCTGTTATTTTATTGTGTTGTTAACAAAATTAAGGAGATGAAAATGCTTGCACTATAACGACCCTCATGTGAAACGTTTTATGACACAGAGCCTAAAAAAAATCTTGTCGTATGAACACGTGGTCCCCTTCCCGACCCTGAAACAATAAGCTCCAAAAAGCATAGCTAGACATGACAATGGGGCGGGTCGGATCCGGGTATTGTCTCCTCAATCCTTTATTTCGACTCCTCAACATATCCCTCGTACTCGTACCCGATATCCAAGGGTTTGAGTTTATTGTCCCATCCCCGTACCCGTCGGGTATCTCCAACCCCGTTTCACGCACCATTTAAAAAAATATTTTTTTTTGTAAAAAAATATTAAAAATTTGATTTTAGAAAAAAATAAATTGATTGTTAAACATTTATTTTTAACTACTTATATATCAATAAATTTATTATAATGTGTGTGTCTACATAAATAGTTAAGAAAATAATATTAAATTATGTAAAAAATTTAAAATAAAATTAACTAGTAATAAAAATTATATGCCTTTTGATTAAATTATGCAAAAATTCTAAAGATTTTAAGTGGCGGGGCGGGTTCGGATTCGGGGTCGGGACGGGTCTAGTAATCCCATACCCGTACCCGTACCCGACTTTTGGTTATCGGAGAAAACCCGAATCCGAATCCATACCCAGTCAATTCGGGTATTACTCGTCAAAGTCGAGACGGATTCGGAAGGGTACCCACGAGTACAGATTTTCTTGCCATGTCTAAGCATAGCACTTGTGCTTCTTGTTTTTACTCTTACATTTTTAACCTCGAAGTTCTAAGAGGAGATGGAAGTGGTTGATGCTGTAAGTGTAGCCGACAGATTTTACAAAATCCGAATTGGGGAAACAATAATTTTTGGTAATCAAAGGATGATCAGAATGATACAAATCATAGGCATAAGCCAAATAGAGCGAATAATTCTCAAGATATATCATTAAAACATGAGAATCATACAATGGAAACTTACACTTATTTATATATAGAGTTGATTGTGTTAATTGTCTCTCTAACTAACTTTAACTGATTTATTAATTTTCTATAACCTATATTAACAATAAAGGACTCAAACAAAAGTGCTTATATGTTACAATTGATATCTTTTTTTTGGGTCGCCATGTTTTTTGCACGAAGTACCTACGTATACATATGGTGTTTAATTTTTTTTTCTATATTAATAAATGCAAAAATTGGCATGATTTTGCAAAAAAAAAGTAAATGATATTTTTTATGCCTAGTTAAATACTGAATGAAGAAATTTAGAATTTTTTTAGTTGATTTCTTGTTAAATTATTAAAAATTGAAGTACCAAAAGTCCAAATTAAAAATGATCAAACCCATCTAGACAGATAAATGTGAAAAAAAAACATCTTTAATTTATCCTTTTAAATTTATATGTGTTCTAATACTGTTTTTTTTTAAAAAAATCTTATAAAATCATCCTTCATTATTTTGTCATTGATTTAATTTTTTAAACATGTTATCACCAAATTAATTTTAATAATATTTTTTATAAACTTATAGCTAGAGCAATATTTTATATCTTTACTTTTTGGAAAACTAATTTAATGATTATATATATATATATAATGCATTCAGTGAATATATATATATATATATATATATAGAGTGAGAGAGAGAGAGAGAGAGAGAGAGAGAGAGAGAGAGAGAGAGAGAGAGAGAGAGAGAGAGAGAGAGAATTAGTGGGGAAGAAAACACCTGAGAGAAACAACCAAGAACTAGTGTTCTCAAATTAATAAGAAATAGCCAAGAAAGAAATAAAAATGCATTCGATTTTTTGCATAATTTTGTCATTTCATGAGACAAGAAAGTGGAAGAGAGGAAGATAATAATCCAACGACTTCTTTTCTATAATATAATAAGAAAAAAATTATACAACGACGCTATCAGTATAAAAACCATCACTATATCAAAATTCATTAAGGAAAATAAATTTATTAATTTTTATGATAATTATTTTAAAAATTATATTAATAATGAAATTGAACGAAAGTGTAAATTGCATTATCATTAAATTCATATATTATTATTATTATTATTTTCTTAAAAACTTCAAAATAAGTAAAACATTTTTTCCTTTTCACTTTTTAATCCGTTCAAATAAGAGAAAAAAGAACTTGCCAAAATTGCGTTAAATGTGGCAAGACGAAAATCTAACTTTGTGGGATAATAAACTAGCCGGTGATAATGATTGATGAATGCATGGAAGATACTTTTCTGGAAGCTAGACTTTATATGTAATCGACGTGTTGAATACTTGAATTGTCCCAACCCAATTTCCCACAAGCCCATCTCAGTCAACGGAAAAGTTGCCCTAACTATTCTAACCAATTGCTCACACTCTCTCTCTTTATTGCCATTCATCTGCTTTCTTTTTTAATTTGTTCATTATTTCTTTAGCTTTTTGTTTAATGAAACAACTCACACATGTTTTAGGTCTACTGTGTTTTTTATATGAATAACTTGAATTTGAACTGTTCACGTCCACTTCATGTTTTGATAGAGTTGAAAATTTTTGCTTTGACCTTCTTAACAATTTCATGCTTTGTCATTATTTCTAGAACAATGAAAACTTCATATGTATTACTGACAATCTAGAACATGTATTAAGAAATCGTGAAAACATCAGTGAAAATTCAATGACAATCCAGTGTATATATACAAGGAGAGAAACATCTGAAATTTTGACTAAACCATGCAATTATTTTAACATATTATATTTTTGTTTCTTACTTCCCAACATAACAATTCAGGCTATATTGGACAAAAAAATGCTTCAAGATAAAAATAAATAAAAATGTTAAACTAGTTGAATTAAAAATGTTTAATAAAATTAATTAATGATGTAAAATAACATAAAAATACACGGTTTTTTAAATATATATACGTTTTGGTATTTTATTTGATTTTCAAAATCTTATAAATTTTTTCTAAATATAAAATATTTTATTAAAATAAAAAGCTAAAAACAAATACTATAATAGTGCAATAATTAAATAAATATTGTGATAATGAATGAATCATTTCATAGTTAAAAATAAACAATATAATGTTAAAGGAGACACTAAATGTATTGTTTTAGTTGAACAAGCTTAAAAGCTAATTAATCAAATAACAACAAGAATTTAATAATTATGTATTGAAAATATAAAATAATTTTATAATATAAAAATCAATAAATTTATTTTGCACATATTACATACAACTATATAGTATAAAATTATTGTATACATCCATGCATAATATTTATTCTCATCATATTTGGCACGACTTACAATGCAATTTTTCGTTAAATTCTTAAATCAAGGAACTTTTGGTATTATTAGAGGAGTTAAATGTCAAATTTTGATTTTGAAAGGTTAAATCAAATCAATCGATGAAGCATATCTTTAAATAGAATAGGTTGGCTTTGTAAAGTTAAACTGCGATATCTCAAATAATTAGGAGTTTGAGAAATATAAAAGCACTTAAGCATGTAATTAGAAATTTGATCTATTGGTTTGTGAACATGAAATTACATATGTTAAAAAAACTGAGTTTCTAAAAGAATATGATGAGGCAGAATTTTGTATGTTGTATTGATGCACAAAGACTGATTTATATACACAAAGCACACCGCTTGCTCTTCCTAGGGTAATTACACTAAATCCTTGAAAAATGGAAAATAGAATTGAAAGCAAATAATTACACCTTAATAATGACAGCAAATAAGTATCAGACCCATTTTGATTTTCTATCTTAAGTTTCCAATATTATCCTAATACCCCCCCTCAAGTTGGAGCGTGGAGATGAAGAACGCCCAACTTGGACAGCAAAGAGTCAAATTGACGTTTTCCTAGAGCCTTTGTTAAGATATCAGCTAGTTGTTTAGAAGTGTGAACATACAAAGGTTGGATGCTACCCTTGACAATTTCATCTCGCACAAAATGGCAATCAACTTCAATGTGTTTCGTATGCTCATGGAGGACCGGATTATTAGCAATATGAAGGGCAGATTGGCTGTCACAATAAAGTTGCATAGGATCAGTATGCTCAACACCAAGAGAGCTCAACAATCCTTTCAACCACTTGAGTTCGCAAGTAGCTGCAGCCATGGAGCGGTACTCAGCTTCGGCCGAAGATCGAGACACTGTAGTTTGCTTCTTAGTCTTCCAAGAGATGGGGGAACTACCCAACATCACAAAATAAGCTGTCAAAGATCGTCTAGTGAGGGGACAGCCTGCCCAGTCTGCGTCGCAGTAGCCATACAAGCGCAAATCACAATCAGTTCTTAGAAGAATCCCTTGACCGGGATTGCCTTTTAGGTACCGAACAACCCGAAGAGCTGCATTCCAATGCTCAATCTTTGGAGCCTGCATAAATTGAGCGAGGATGTGAACACAATACGACAACTCAGGGTGAGTAATAGTCAAATAGATAAGTCGTCCAATGAGACTCCTATATCCAGTTGGATCTTTGATGCCCTCCCCTTCAACAAGGGCCAATTGATGATTTTGTTCAATAGGAATGGTCGCAGGCTTTGCTCCCAGTAGTCCGCAATCAGATATCAAATCCAATGCATATTTTCTTTGCGAGAGAAAAATACCTGTAGCATTCCGAGCAACCTCAATGCCAAGGAAATATTTCAACTTTCCAAGGTCTTTCATGTGGAAACAGTGGCCCAAATAATCCCTGAATTTATGTATAGCATCACTTTGATTTCCTGATATAACTATATCATCAACATACACCAAGACATACAGCTCGGTGTTACGGCGGCGCAACATGAAAAGAGAATAATCAGAGTAGGACTGTTCGAAGCCATAAGTTTTCAAGGCATCCGACAATTTAGCAAACCAACATCTAGGGGCCTGTTTCAAACCATACAAAGATTTTCGAAGGCGACACACCTTACCGGGAGATTTCTTTTCAAAGCCAGGAGGCAATTTCATATACACTTCTTCCTCCAAGTCTCCGTGCAAGAACGCATTGCGAACATCCATTTGATGTAGTTGGAAGTTCTTGGCTGCCGCAATGGCTAAAAATGTTCGAACTGTCACCATCTTTGCCGTGGGAGCAAATGTCTCATTATAGTCAACGCCTTCAACTTGTCTGTTGCCATGAATAACCAATCTTGCTTTGTGACGCTCAATAGACCCATCTGAATTATATTTGATCTTATAGATCCATTTGCATCCTATAGCTTTCTTTCCCAGTGGTAAATCTTCGGTTGTCCATGTACCATTGTCCTCCAAAGCTTGAATTTCTTCCTTCATGGCATTTCGCCATTTCTCATCCTTAACAGCCTCGGCAAAAGAATTTGGCTCATACCCTGCAGTAATTGCTGCCAAGAAAGCACGGTGTTGTACAGAAAATTTGTCACAATTAATAAAATGTGCAATGGGATAACGCGTACCTGAGGATTTTGAATGAAGTGGTGAACTGGTCGAGAGGCTTACAGTCGCAGTGTGTGTGACATGATCCTTCAGACGTGTAGAGGGATTCTTGATTCTATGTCCCCGACCAAGAAGTTCATCACTTCGAATACTCTGTTGAGAATCCAATCTCTCACCTTGGTCTACATCTTCAATTGTCTCAGTTTGTTGCTCCATAACATGTACTTCCTCATGGTTTTCAATGTCCTGAACATCATTTCCCACAACTACAGCCCCCAAGTCGTTAGTAGTCACTACATTTCTTGTCTCATTCCTTTCCTCACATTCATCAATTGGATCAAGCGGCCATCCCCATTCATCTACGTGTGTTTCACTCACCTTGTCATTGCTAGAGAAGGGGAATATGTCTTCCACAAAGTTCACATTTCGAGATACAAAGTACTCTTCAGTTTCAATATCATACATTTCCCACCCCTTTTTTCCATAAGGGTAGCCTACAAAAATGCACTTCCGACTCCTACTATCAAATTTATCTCGCCCCCTATTTTCATTAAGAGCATAACACAAACATCCGAATGTTCGGATTTGTGTATATGCAGGCTTAGCATCAAACAACACTTCATAAGGAGTTTTCCCATCAAGTAGTGCAGAAGGAGTTCGGTTAATCAAATACGCAGCAGTAAGAATACGCTCTCCCCAAAATTTCAAAGGCAAATTGGCTTGAAACCTCAATGCCCTTGCCACATTCAATATATGTCGATGTTTTCTTTCCACCCTTCCATTTTGTTGCGGTGTATAACGAATTGAAGTTTGATGAAGGACACCTTTTTCTTGAAAATAACTTTTCAGTCCTCTAAACTCCGTTCCATTATCACTTCTCAAAACTTTAATTTGTTTGTTATGCTGCCTATGTATCATAGCAAAAAACTGTTTAATGATATGTGGAACTTCATCTTTTGTTTTCAATAAGTATACCCATAATGCACGCGAACAATCATCGACTATAGTTAAAAAGTAAGCAGCACCACAAGAGGCATGTGTTCTATAAGGTCCCCACAAATCACAGTGAATCAAATCAAAACAATTCTTTGCATTATTCTCACTCAATGAAAATGATTCTTTTATTTGCTTGGCTCTAAAACAAACATCACAAGTCTTTAGTCTACTATCAATATTTTTTCCAATTACATCAGGTAACATACTAGTTATCTTAGATGATGGGTGTCCCATTCTTCTATGCCACAACTCACAAAATCTAATGCCATTTGCTTGGTATGCACGGACTGGTGTCACCACACTAAGCACATAAAGCCCCTCTGATTGTTCACCCGCTCCAATCATCATCCTCAAAGTGCGGTCCTGTATAACACACATTGTTTTAGTAAAGTGAACAATATAATCAGCATCATGTAAGAGCTGAGAGATTGAGATGAGATTGCAATTTAAATTAGGGACAAAAAGGACATGCTTCAACATTAGCTTGTCACCAACAGTGACCATTCCTTCTTTAGTTGCATATGTCCGTGTCCCATTGGGCATTCCAACCGGACAAGGCTCTATATCTCGAACATCATTCATGCACGCAAGAGTGCTAGTCATATGATGAGAGGCACCTGTGTCAATAATCCATGAATTCTCACCTGTTAGTCTTGTACTCGTCCCACCTTTTTGTGTGTTAATCGCATTAAGAAGAGCATTCCACTGCTTTGAACTCAACCCCGGCAGCACCTGATCATCTTCATACTTCATTACTTCAGTGTCATCAACAACTTGTGTCATATTCACTTTTGCATTATTGCCTCTTCCTTTTAGCGCGCCACTCATTGGTCGATGCACATGCTTTCCACGTCCAAGCGCACGACCTACAGATCGAGGTCTATCTCCCCACCAATCTGGGTAACCCACCAGCTGAAAACATGAGTCGATATCATGCCCATCACGTTTGCAATGTGAGCATGGTTTCTCCGACCCTGTGTTAGGTTTCTTTTCCCAACTCGATGTCCTACCAGACTTGACAGCAAATGCGATTGGATCTCCACGTTCTTCCTTGCCTCGAGTCATTACTCCGACTCTTTCCTCTTGCACCACCATCTGGTATGCTCTGTTCAGATTCGGCAGCGGGTCTAGACTCAGGACATTAGACCGCACGGTCCTGAACTGAGTATCATCAAGGTCCATCAGAAATTGGTGAAGCTTTTCCTCTTCTCTCTTCTTATTTAGCGCCGCAGATATGCCGCACTTACACCCATTACATGTGCACATGGGTATCTGGTCGAAATCGTTCAATTCATCCCACAGCTTCTTAAGCCGTCCAAAATATGTGACAATCGAGTCTCCATTCTGTTTGCAATTCGCCAATTCAGATTTCAATTGTTGGATGCGAGGTCCATTTGAAATAGAAAACCTCTGTTTGATATCATCCCACAATTCTTGTGCATTTTCTCTGTATGTGATGGTCGATCGAAGTTTCGGTTCAATCGTATTGAAAATCCACGAAACAATCATGGAATTGACAGTCCACCAATCATCGATTTCAGGGGCAGCATCATCAGGTTTTTTTAATCGATCCGTCAACGAATCGAAACTTTCGTCGTGCTCTCAACGAGCCTCGGATTGCACGAGCCCATTCATCATAATTTTCACCCTTCAATTGTACCTGGGTTATGATATTTCCTGGGTTATCACTTGAATACAGATCGTAGGGAGAGATCTGTTTCTTCAAATGAGACCCACTTTCATCTTTGTTGGATTCGTCATTTATCTTGTTGCCATCATCCTTTTTCTCTGCCATATTGGTCATCTACAGGTTCTCAAGACCTAGCTCTGATGCCATAAAAGAATATGATGAGGCAGAATTTTGTATGTTGTATTGATGCACAAAGACTGATTTATATACACAAAGCACACCGCTTGCTCTTCCTAGGGTAATTACACTAAATCCTTGAAAAATAAAAAATAGAATTGAAAGCAAATAACTACACCTTAATAATGACAGCAAATAAGTATCAGACCCATTTTGATTTTCTATCTTAAGTTTCCAATATTATCCTAATAGTTTCTTAAACTAGATCTAAATACTTTACAAAATTAGTCCTTTATTCTTGGTCGAAACATATATATCATGCATTTACCTAAAGCTTGGATGCCAAAAGTATCATAAGGAGAAGTTTTATCTAATTATTACTCTCTCATAATAATCCCATGAAAATGCTCATACTAAAAACTTAAAAAATAAAAATTAAAAAATATTACAGGGTAAATTAGCCTGAAAGAATATTTTTTATTTCTAATTATAAAAGTGTAGCCTTACTTTCATTCTTTTTTTAAAAAAAAAAATTGGTATAGAAAACGGGGAAAACAAAACATAAAAGAAAATAATAAAATAACATTTTTATCATTTCTCATACAAAATTTTAAAATAAAAAATTTAAAATAAGGTCATATTTTTATTTAAAAACATTATTATTTTCAAATCAACCATTCCTGAAATTAATTTCTACCCAAATTAAAATTGAAAATTCCAGCACCAAAATAAATAATTAAAGGTATAAAATATTAGTATTTATTAAAAAAATATTTTTGAATATCTTTATCATAATATTTCATAAAAAAAAACTTTTTGTTACTAATTCTTTAATTACTATTGTTAGAAATCAACAATTAATTGACAATTTATCAAACACCCCTCCAAAATGCTTTGTAGTTAATCAGAAATTGCCTAGCGCACCAAAAAGTCAAATGTTGGATTTTCTTTTCTTGAAGAATCCAAAAGAAGAAAAAAATATGCATAGTTAATTTGTTATCCACAAATTTAAGAAGAAGTGTGAAACTAATTTAATTTAATTGAAATAGAAAGGATTTGGAATATTACTATATGAATACGAGAGCGGTGACGGTGGAGATAGTATTCTGGAAGGTAGGACTTTGTTGTAGGCGGGTCCACCAGTTTCCCATGCGCTCAATCAAGTCAACGGGAAAGTGCCTGTAGCCGGTTTCCCACGAGCTTTTTCGTTGACACATAATTAATCCCCTAAGTTAAATAAATCCTAATTGGCTGATTCTAGAAGTAATCAAGTTTTTTTTTCAATGATTACAATAAAATTTGAACATAATATCTCCGATTAATCATTCAAATTTCTTATCAGTACATCCTTTCGACAGTACTATATTTTTAGTTTTTTTAAGAATATTCATGTTTTAGAATTTTCAAGCTTAATTAATATTTTTTATTATATCCCTATTTGATATTCTCTGGATTCATATATAAAAAAATAATTAATTTAATATTAATTTAAAAATTAGTTAATGTCATTTAATTTTCTAATTTTAAATAAAAAAATATTTTTAAAATATCATTCTTTAGAACTTGTTATCATAAATAAATAAAAATTATTGAAAATAGAATTAAAATTAGATAAGTTAACATTAAATAAAACATAAATAATTAGACTTATATTTAAGTTTAATATATAATATTATTTTTTTTCTTATATATAAATACAAAGGAATAGTATTCACTATTAGTGATGTAGACTAAAGAATTAAATAAGGATATTTTAATTTGAATATAATCATTTTTATTATCAGTGAATATTTTTGGCATTAGTAGTTTTTTTTTTCTTAAACATGTTTGGATTTCTACTTTTAGCCGCTGATCCAAAATTTGATCCATGAAAGTCTCTTAATTTTTTATGACATAAAATTAGTTGTTGAAAGATTAAAAATATTGTTTTAAAAAAATAATTATATGTGTTTATCTCTATAGATTCTAAGCAAATTGAGTTGTCAATGTCATTGTTTTATTTTTAGTCAATGTTATTATTTAATAATAGAGATTAAAACTTGTAGTGAAGAAAAATTCAAGGACTTCAATTGAGACAAAAGTTTATTAATATTTAAATTATAAAATATGGTTTAATAAATAAAATAAAAGTATTACATATTCACATCTAGTTTAAAATTTTAATTCAAGATTTTATGTTAAAAAGTTAAACATGCTTTTTTTGACAACAATAGAATTGGAGGTTAATGTTTATTGATATCATAAATTATCACTTAAATTATTTTAAAAGTCAATAAATTTATTATACGTAATAAATTATAATTTATGGATTATGTAATTTGTTTTTGGCATAGAATTAAAAGCAGAATGCTTCGCCTTAAAAGCAATAGAATTATTCAACTAAGAGAGAAGAGAGTGTCTTAATGTCGCGGGCATCATTCCCTCTTTTGCCGACTTTATAACAAACGGGCTGAGAAATTTCATACAAACTTTAATTAGTTGGAACAACCTTGAAAGTGTTGCACCATAATTAATGGACTAGCGTAGCTGTGATTAACGAAGGTATAGACTTTTGAAGTTCTATTTTTAACAACATTATTAAGATTATGTATATTGCATTTGTAAATTCAGTCTTATATTATTAATTGCAGAGTAATTTACTTTTATATATTTGAACCTTTCAATTGTGCTACAACCCTAAAGTTGTTTTTTGTGTGTTTCTTTGACCAGGGGAACGATCATAGTCCCGAATTATGTAGTGTAGTTGGAAAAACACTACCCCGCCCTCCTTAATTATGCTGATTTGGTGCTTATACATTAAGGTAATTGGATGTGCTAGTTCGTCAATCACAATTACATGGGGAAATGATTTAAAAATTGGGATAACTTTATTTCATATATGAGGAGTTTTCATTTCAAATAACGATTATTTTTAATGTAAAGTTAAAAGCCATGTTTTGAGGTAAGACTTGCATTAATATTATCCCTACTTCAAAATATATACGTGACAAGTTAAATTTAGATCAATATTATCTAAATTCAAAGTTTAAATTCACATATAAAATTTGTGAACAACAAAAATCTAAGTTCACCAGTAAAATTTATTTCAATATGATGAGCAAAATCAACGTGGACAGTGAGATTTATCTCTTATAAAGTATCCCTTGAAAGTCTTGCATTTCAACATAGATATATAAATTTAATTTTAAAACATTTCCCATGTCTATTTGTTTATTTTTATTTATTTTTAATTCTGCAACATTAACTACCACCTACAATTCCCACTTTATAAAATAAAATTTCATAATAATATTATTGTTAAGATTCTTTCTTAATATATATATTTTTTATGTACGATTGTAGTAAATAAGCATAAAATTCAAAATTGTATATAAACTATCAGACTTTCTACCATTTAGTGGACCCTGATGGGTAGAATTCATTCTTGATATAATATAAAGCATTGTTGTTTGAAGGATTGACGCAACAAAATAATAAGTACAGAAGAATTATCTAGAAGTAGAAGTTGAATAAATTAATGGTTAATTAGTCTTATTTTTGGGGTGGAATCATGGTGGACCTAAAAGTAAAATAATTAAATTTTAAACTTTTGAATAACTAGCAAAATCTTATTTGTTTTTAGTATAAATATAACAAAAAACGACATATAAATATATATATATATATATATATATATATATATATATATATATATATATATATACAAAAAAGTCATATATTAATAAAAAAAATGTAATATATTTATTACTCTTTCATTTAAATGCAAAAAAAAAAATGATCTTAAAATTTATTTTACACCTCGTTACCACGATATATGTGTGCAGAATGGTCGATTATTCTGATATTATCTTCCACAATCTTAAACACAACATTAAGAAACTAAGGTTTAAACTTTTTACCATATAAAAGCATAAAATAGAAGGATAAAACTTAGATACAGCACTTTAGATATTGTTTGTATTATTTTCTAAAAAGAATTGAAATTTTATCTCGATAATGTACATAATAAAAATTACATTAAAATACTACACGGATTATTGAAGTGAATCTTCAATTCTTATTGAAAAACAAAAAAAGCAATATATATATATATAAAGTACTGCGCCCAAATTTTCTCCAAAATAAAAGGAGTGGGACAGTAAAAAAAATTGTTTAGTATACCTTTGGCATCTTTGCAAATTTTGTTATTTGAGAAATGTCTTTAACACATTTTTTAAATATATTTTTATTTTTTTATTGAAATTTATTGAAAGTTACAAATAATTATGGGATCCACTACTCTTTTAATGCATTTTTCTTCAGATTTTATAGTTTACTATAAGTTTTAATCAATACTGAATTATGAGTTACTAAGAATGTGTTAAAGAATATGTTATTAGCATTTTTTTTTATAATTTATAAATTCTTTATTGCATTTTTTCCTAAAAATATGTTATTCCTTTTTAGCAAATAAGAATAGCCTATCTTGTATGCACATTTGGCATGTTATTTACTATGTATTTTGACATTTTATTCTTATAATTAAAAAGTATAGTCAAAGGGTTATTAAAGAAAATTAGCTATAAAAGTATAATTATAATTACTAATTTTCTTTAAAAAAATACAAAAAAATCATACTGATAATAATATCTTATAATTCAGTCGCAATTTCATTAATATCATGATTTTAATGTCTACGATTTAATATTCCATTGGATAGCTAGGGTTCTTGCAACAGTCTCATTCATGATGAACTATCCTAGGTTAGGATATGTAGAAGTGCTATGTAGACTTCACTTGAATCAAAACCCTACTCTTCCTAGGTTAGGAGCACGACTCAGTAAATTAAAGAGGCTTTAGACCTTTCCATTTCGAGGCAGCATAGATTGTTAATGATGAGTACCAGAATATAGTAAAGAATTAAACGAAATCAAGGAGGATTCCGTTGTGTTTAACAGAGAGATATTTGGAAACATTTTCCGCAAAAATAGAGAAGTTGAAGCTCTCCTGAAGGGCATTCAAAGAACTCTATAAACTAGAAAGGGTGGATTCTCTAGTGCTTAGCAATTATATCAAATGACACAATTCTTTTTAGCTTAACAAGTAGTCTTAATTATGTTTGATTTGTCACATGGTCTTATTACACTAACAAAATTATCTCTTGTGAATAACATATACACGTAGTTTATAAAAAATGGTTAAAATATATTTTTGTTTCTTTATCTTTTTATTAAAATTTATTTTGGTCTTTTCTATTTTTTTAAAGGTTTATTTTGATTATTTACCTCTGATCAAATTTAGTCAATGTTGCCTTTTCCAAATTAACCCATTATTTTCAATTTTTGGGCATGATTTTGAACAACTTTTTGATTTTTTTATATAAAATTTGTCACATTATATTCATTTACATGAAGATTATGAATCTCAACCAATGTTAAAATCAAAAAAGTTCATAATAAAAGTCTCACAAATAACTTGAAAAAGAATCTAATATTATATTATTTTTTTAAAACTTTAATTAGTTATTTGTGAGACTCACTTTTCATGCGACTTTTAATTTTAATATTAGTTGAATTTGATAGATTTGATGTAGATGAATTTAATAAAAAAAATTCATGCCTTAAAGAAGTAGAAAAAAGAGTTTAAAATTGTGTTACAAAATTGAAAACAATTACTATTTTGAAAGATCAACAATGACTCAACTTTGAAAGTTAAAAGAATAAAATAAATCTTTTAAAAGATATAAATGAAAAATATATTTTAGAAAAAAACGGAATCGAATCACATGGACGATTAGGAATCAAAATCTAATATAAAAATAGAGGGAGATTCTTACTTTGAGACTCCTACGAATTTATCAAGATTGATTGCACAAGTTATCGATTCAATTTTCTATTAATCCTAATGTGCTGTTTGATATTGAGGATAAAAATACGATAAATGAAAATAAAATAAAAAATTAAAACTAGATAAAAATTAAGTAAAAATTAAAATTATTTAGTTGGATAAAAATAAGAAAGAGAATTTAAGGATGTACAGAGATGAATAAAAAAAGAAGAAATATTACAGTTAGTTTTATTATTTTTAAAAATTATTCTCATTCTCTTTCTCTCTTTATCAAAAATCAAACTTAGCTAAGAAAAACAATCCAAGGTAATTTCATCCTCTCTTTCCTCTTCAATTTCTTTCTTACCAAATAGACGTGAGATATAAGAAATTTAGCTTAATTAATTCAACAACATATATGAATAGTTATAATACTACTATTCTAATAATAATAATAATAAATTAATAATAAAAGGTTGCAAGGTAAAAGTGGCAGTTGAAATTTTGTTTTTTTCCTTTAACAATGTCCAACTGGACTAATAACAATTAACAGTAACAAATAAAAAAAAAAAACACCTAAAGTCAACCCAGAACAAAAGTCGTTTGCGGTGTGCAATAACTGTGTCGTTAGGTAAACCTCTAAAGCGAGTTTCGGATTGTGATCCGTGCCTTTTGTCTCCATATCACTTCTTATTCTGGTGATTATATAGTCAGTTTTCTAGATGAGCGAATTGTACTAAAAAAGAATCAACAATAGATTAATAAATAGGTAAATAACCATTGTTAATATTTTTGTTGTGTGACATCCAGAAGAGATAGATAAGCATTATTTTATGATAGGGACAATATCACATCACTGACAAAAATGTCAAAGTAATATTTAACACTTACCAGAAGATGTCGAAACCCATATGACTATAATTTTCGGCGCTAACATTTTTTTTTCATATGGAAGAAAAGTGAACTTACATTATTTAATAGTCGTCATCCACTTTAAATATTATCCTCCTCCTTGTGCATCCAATTCATCCAGATTTCAACCACAACAACTACTATGGGTATGGCAGATGCAAAACAAAGGTACCAGTTTCTCTCTTTCTGCAAAACAAATGTTTTTGTGTGTTTATTTTTTGTAACATTTTTAAGGATTTTTCGTTTGTGCTTTTTTTTTTCTTTTTTGTAGATATGCTGTTGTCACAGGTGCAAACAAAGGGATAGGATTGGAGACAGTGAAAGGTTTAGCCTCTAATGGAATCAAGGTGGTGCTCACGGCCAGGGATGTGAAGAGGGGTTACCAAGCTGTTGAGGAATTGAAGAGAGAATTTGGTTTCTCTGACCTTGTTGTGTTTCACCAGCTTGATGTCACTGACCCTTCTAGTATTGCTTCTTTAGTTGAGTTTGTGAAGACTCACTTTGGGAGACTTGATATCTTGGTAAGAAGATTTTGATCATGTTAATGAATATTCTGAATTATGCTTCTTTTTACTTTTATCCTTATTTTTGTTTTCTACTTTCTCTTTTTCTGTGTGTAAAGGCACACAGTTTGACGAATTTTTATAATATATAGGACAATGCATTGGAATCTTGCATATGCATTGCCCCTCCCCCCCAGTTAGTTGGTTCAATTGAATAATATGATTCTCAAATTCCATTTGTCTGGTGATTCTCAATTAGAATTTTTCTTTAGCTGTTCTTGTGTATTTTCTTAATGGCCCAATTCTCCATATGTTCCCCTAATAGTTCTTCCTAGGATGAGCAATATATTTATAGTTTATCTTGGAATGATTTTCAATGTTCATCATTCTACATGCTTACAATATATTTTGATTGATCTGCAAAATCAATGAGCTCAGCCTGTTCTGGCTCACACCAACCTGATTCAGAGTTTAGACTTTTAGTACCAAAAACTTTCCATGACTTATATTGGTGATGTTGACAAATCTCAATAAGTTCACCATAGCAATAACAATTTTTAAATTCATGTGCAGGTGAACAATGCAGGAATCAGTGGATTCAATACAGATGGCATGGTCAGTGTGCATGTTTTTTTTTTACACTCTGAGGGTTGTTGCTCTATCTATATTAAAAACTTCTAAAAATGATTTGGGTTTCTTTTACACTGATTCAGGTGCCATCCAAAATTAATTGGAAGGAGCTACCTCAAACTTATGAGATGGCTGAAAAATGCTTAACAACAAATTATTATGGTGCTAAGGAAACAACTGAGGCATTTCTTCCCCTTCTTCGGTTATCCAATTTACCCATGATTGTTAATGTTTCCTCTGAAGCAGGACTATTAAAGGTAACCAAATAACTTAATTTTGAATTATTTTAAATAAATTTTGATTTCAGTATTTTGTTAGTTTAATTTTTTTTACTCAACCAACCAACTGGAAATCATGTTAGATAACCTTTGACTGAATGATAGTGTAAAATAAGTGTATTTAAATGAAATTCTTTGAAATATGATGTTTATATTACTTCAACAACATTAAAAAATGTGCTATGGTGTATTTCAGTACATATCAAACGAATGGGCTAGGAGTGTGCTAGATGACACTGAAAATCTCACTGAAGAGCTAATAGATGAGGTGCTGAAGGAGTATATGACAGACTTAGAAGATGGTTTACTAGAGAAAAAGGGGTGGCCAACCTACTTGTCTGCATATATGGTCTCAAAAGCAGCCATAAATTCATATACAAGGCTTCTGGCCTATAGGCACCAAAAATTGTGCATCAATTGTGTCTGTCCTGGTTTTGTTAAAACAGACATTAACCGAAACACTGGCATCTTATCTGTTGAAAATGGTGCTGCTAGTGTTGTGAGGTTAGCACTGTTGCCAAATGGTTCCCCTTCTGGCCACTTCTTTACTCGTCAAGAAGTGTCCAGCTTTTGAACCATTTTTAGGGTCTAGTTGGATAAATTTTTTCATAAATACTTATAGGAGAAGAAAAAAAAAAGAAAAATTAAATTAGCTTCTCTTATAAGCTAAATTAACTTTACACAAGTTAAATCTTGTAAAAATTATCTCATATCAACTTCTCTAAAAGTTGATTTTAACTTGTGTATAACCCAATTTTAGCTTATAAAAGAAACTTATTTCACTTTTCTTTCTTGTTTTCTTCTTTCCAAGTGTTTATAATGAAGTTTATTCAAACAGGGTCTTACCCCATCTTTCAAATCACATGAGGAAAAATGATAGGAGGTGTGGTGTGTCTGGGATGAAATTGTTTCCCTTCTAGTCTTTTTTGTCACATTATGGCATGTGGGGAAATGCATCTAAGTTACATGGCTCTTTTATCTTCTCACATTGTTGGCGCTTCAAACGGTCAAATTCCAAATTACAATGGTTTTTTGGACCATCATATATACCACTGCATGAACATTTCGGCTGTGAGGAAATTGTCAACATTAGGTCATTACAATGGATAGGCCTTGTCAATTTGTCATCTTATTCGTGAACAGAATTGTATTTGACTTCAAACTTTGAACACACGTGCAATGGTAAAGCACTTTTGATAGTAAAGCAGCAATGATGGGGGTCAGGAATTCATGATACGACAAAGAAAACACAACAATTGTTACAGGACATGGACATACCATTATTATGATAATATAACTTAAAAGGCTCCTAATTACCCTAGATTCTCAAGGCTCGCTCGCAGTTGATTGAATTTTAATTACACTGCTCAACAACTAACTGGCTTTAGTCCTTTGTTTCTTCATTGAATATTTTAGTACTTAAATAATTATTTTTTTTAAATGTAATTTGGCATTTGTTTTTAGTAAAAAATTTAAAACCTTGTGAAATCATTTATTTCCTTGATGAGTTCATAGAATTTGAACAATTATGTCTTTGTTTGATTTGTTGTTTACAAGACTCCAAATATTCATTCACAAGCTCTAAAGTAGTAAAAGAAGAAGGAACTATATTATTTGATTAAAAAAAGCTCGAGTTAAATTGAATTTAATATTTTTCAAACACACCCTGTATCTGTATCTGAGAAAGGTACTATTCAACAACAAAAGCTTTAAAACCCCGATTCCAAGCAATAACAATTTCTAAGAAAACTGCCGACAATTCAGCATAAACTATAGAGCAAGATCCTAAATTAGACGGATTAATGAAACTATGTACTATGAATGGATGGTATCTAATTTACACTAACATCCAATAAAATTATTGTCGTAATTTTTGAAAAAAACACCAATCAATATTTAATTCAAATCCCAATTCAAAATTGGATTTCGAAGAATTATTAATGTCTATATTTTTTTTTCATAAAGTAGCAGTTCTACTCGCTTTTTTCAAATTGTTATTTCATTATTAAGAAAAGGTAAACGAAGATAAAATACGAGTTTATTTTATAGCAATTATTATTAATCATTGTTGTTTTAACGTCAGTCTATTTACGCGTCTGAATAATATTTTTTCTTGTTCACTAATAAATCGATTAATTTGCCCCATATTTTTATAATCAATTCGGTCCTGATCGGATAGGGAGCAAAGGCTTACGAAAAGATAGCTTGGATTTAATAAAAAGTCCCTTAGATTTTTTGATGGTTTATTTATCCCTATTCCAAAAATCATATTTATTACAAAAAATACATGTAAATGATTTGTTTTTTTATTCTGACTTTTCTAATACAAATATTTAGCTCTACATCATGATTCATGAGACTCATTAAAGATATGTTCTAAATAAAAAAATCCAAGCACGTGGTTAAGAAGTCAAGCCATTATTAGTCGGTGTGATTTGTCCCAAACTTTAATACATTTGTAATGTAGTTCATTGCTCACGCAACTTTGAGGAAGTGGAATGGGACGTAAATTTTTTTGCAGAGAAAGTGACACCTGCACGCGAGATAAGAAGTGATAGAAAGAAAAAAAAATTAAAATTACAGCCAATCAAGAAAAAGAAAAAGAAATGCAGTGATTACATTAAAAAAACAAACAGTAGTAATTGATTGGCTGTTGAGTGATAATTTGAGTGGGATCTTTTTGTTCAGAGGAACACGTCTCCCATGAAAGATGTTATTTTATTAATATTAAATATATAAATAGAATAAACTGAATATTGTACTCGTGTTTTCAACGAGCTAGCTATTCTCAAATAAGAAAAAACAATTGATTTTAATATTTTAATATTTTTCTCATACATTAGTATTAATTATTTATATACAAATAATAAAACAAAGGAATAAAAATATCAATATTGAAAGAACATATGATGTTTATGAGAAACTGGAATAAATGAAAGATTTCTCAGGTTATTGTAACTCCTATTTTTATTTAAATTACATTTGAAATTATTCTGTACATAAATAATATTTACTAATATTTTCATAATATTAATTTTATAATTATAGTAAACATTCCATTATTTTATAGTAATTATACTTTTAAAAACATTAATTTAATATTTTGACACAATATTACTATTCTAGTAAAAGATTATCTATAATAAAATTATTATATTTTCCTTCTTCTCTAGATGTATATTTTACATGGTATTAGTAATTTTCCTCTCTTAACTATCTCAAACAGTCATTTTTTTTATTTTTTAATCTATATATTAGATTTTTTAATTTATTTTATTTCATCTTTGTTTTAAAAATAAATTTAAATATTTTTCTATTAATTTTTTCGAAGAGGAAAAACAAAGTTTATTCGCATAAACTTATCAAGGGCAAGAGATGTGACCAGAATAATCCAATTTTTCTATTAAAATTAATAGTTAATATAACTTTGCACCCCAACTTAAATTGTTTATTATAAATTAAAAAAATATTTTTTAAGAAATATGTATGTTGAAGCAGGACCTATAGTAGTAAAACAATTTTGAAAAGTGTCATACACGACACACACATAATAAAAGTTCGGTTTGGTCCGACTAGTCGGATCAATTTTATTATTGGATTAACCAGGGAATTGATCCAGGATAACTCGGTCAAACCCAGTCGTTAGGTATCAGATCTCAATTAGATCGATATGACTTGATTGGTTTTACAAAAATAAAAAAAATAAATCACCTCTATAACGTTGTTTTGATGTTTCATTGTTATCAATTATTATTTTGAATTTTGAAGTATGAATAAATTTTTCTTATTCAAATAATCTTAGTTATATACTTTTATATATATATATATAATTTTAAATTTTTAATATATGTCCAATCAAATCCGATCAATTACTAACTCACCGATTGGACCACCTACCTATTAGCTCGACCTAGTCAATTATCCGGGTAGATTTTAAAACTATGCTTCGGGGTATATAGTAAAGATAAGTTGCTTCACTATATTCTTGATTACATTATATCTTATTTCTATTGATCGAGTCTTCCGATAAATTTTTATTTTTTTGATATATGAAAAATTTTGAGGATTTGAATCTTGTAGAATAATATATCACTGTTAGAATATGTCTCAAGGCTTACAAATCATGCCCATCAAAGATTTTTACATGGATAACAAAATTTTAACTCACATCTTTATAAATATATGAGCATGATCCTTGCCAACTTAATTAATATGTTTTTGTTATGGGTACAAGTGGACCGATATATTTGTTGACTACAATACAAACCTTCAATGAAAAAAAAGTTAAAATATACTTTTGTCCTCAAATAATATATAAAAATATTTGGAATTTGTCCCTATAATTTTTTAGTATATTTTTTATCATCGTAAATTAGAATATATTATTTTTTGACACGAAAGTAGCTTTAGATAAATCTAAATCTACGATGATGATTTTTTACACCGGCCATTTTACACCAGTTATATGTATAATTAATGTAAATTAAATGAAACATTTTTTTTACTTCAATTATGCATATAGTCAATATAAAATTTGACGTATTTTTAGATTGGTTGTGCATATAATCGATGTAAAAAGAATTATGCATGTAGGTTTGAATGTCTGAACATTGCTCTAAGGAAAAAAATAACAGATTTCAATTTTGTGAGAATGAAAAACATACTACAAGTTTTATAGGAATAAATTTTGAATATTTTCATATTTATGAGAACAAAAAATTATATTTTAGCCAAAAAATTCCTTGAATTCAATTCTCCCTTTGTTCCATTATAATTGTTGTCCTAGGTTATTTTACACCGGAAAAATAAATAAATGAAAGAAAATAATAATTTTACAAAATTAGCCTTATTATTAGTTAATTTTTAGTTTTTGTTGTCCATCATTAATCTTATATTCCCTTCGTCCCTATTTATAAGACCCTTTCCGGAAATTTGTTTGTCTCCTTTATAAGATTGTTTTTCAATCTTTAGATGCATTAATTATTTTTTCTTATGCATATTTACTTAATTATTTTCTCTAAACATTAATAAGAAGCAATTAAGTGGATAAAAATAAGAAAAATAGTAATTTTGTAATAATAGTACAAACAATTCACATATTGAATGTGATTAACTAAATTAAGTATTTTTCTTAAAGGGGGTGTAAATCAGTTTCAACTATCTTACAATACGAAAGAATAAGAAATACAACTGAAATAAATACGTCACGTTACATTAAAAAAAACTAAAATCATAATTATATCAAAATGTATTTAATATTTTTACACGAAGATAATTATTATGAGACGGATGAGTAACAACTAAGCTAGTCATAATTTCATAGTAACTAATTTCAACTCCAAGAACCAGTGATAACATACATGCATATAATTTGTGTTTAATTATTATTCCTAAAAGGTTCCGAGGTTTCGCATCAGTGATGAGTAACATACATGTATATAATTTATATTTAATTGTTATTCCCGAAACTTCCGAGGTTTCATTAATTTGATGTTGTTGAGGAGGACAAAACATCTCATTTTTTATTTTTTTAATGCCAAATTTAAACTTTCAAAGCTAATCAGACGGGTAGAAGATACGCAGTTACTGGAATATAGGAAAACAGGTAGATAAAGATCAGATAAGATCGATAAAATTTGTTAACACTAAAAACAAAGGTAGGAATCTATTGATAGGATAGAGATCGCGGCATAACAGAACATTCTTACTACTTACTCATTCGATAGATTGAAAATTTCTATATAAGAAAGCACTTGTGTGCAAAGCCATCTGATCCCAACTTGAAAATTCTTTTCCATTCAAAGTAGTCAAGATGTTGTTGGGAAAACCTTCACAACTTCTCTTTCTTCTTCTCCTTGTTTTCATCTTTGAAATTGCATCACATTCTAATGCATACCCTTTATCAACACATAAGAGATGGATTATAGATGAAGCCACAGGGCAACGTGCCAAGTTGGTGTGTGGCAACTGGGCTGGCCACCTCAAACCAATGATCCCTGAGGGTCTAGACAGAAGGCCATTGAAGGACATTGTTTCTGAGCTTGTGGAGCACAAGTTCAGCTGCGTTCGCCTCACCTACGCAATCTACATGTGGACGCGGTATGGCAATGGCAATGTGAACGCCACCTTTGACTCTTTGGATGCACCTGAGGTTGTGGAAGGCATTGCCAAGAACAACCCTTCTGTGTTGAGCATGACACATGTTGAGGTGTTTGATGCCGTGGTTCATGAGCTTGGGGCTCAGAATGTGAAGGTGTTGCTTGATAACCATGTGAGTTATCCAAAGTGGTGATGCAATGATAATGATGATAATGGCTTCTTCTATGATAGGCACTTTAATCCTCAGGAATGGGTGCATGGCCTTACTTTGGCAGCCGAGCACTTCAGTGGAAATCATGCTGTATGTATTATATTGCTAATTTGTCCTTTTTTTCTTTTTTGGTCATACTATTCACTTTATCCATATAATTGTCTCAATTTGAAGTTATGGTTCCTATAAAAAAGTGTAAGTTTTAGTCCCTACAAATTGTTTTTGCAGTTTATCATTGTCAGAAGTTTCTGTAACAGCATTATACTGTTGTGTTAACGGTAGGGATCAAAACTTAATTTTTATATGTATAGGGATTAAAACTTACAATTTTCTTACATGGTGACTAGAACTTAAAATTAAGATAACTTCAGGAAACAAGTAAATAGTTTAACCTTTTTCTTTTTCTCTATCCAATGCTAAAAATTGAATATAACATGACTTTATTGTGAATAATTTTTGTTTACTAACAGGTCGTGGCAATGAGTTTGAGAAATGAATTGCATGGTCCACGCCAAAATCTACGAGATTGGTACAGGTACATGAACCAAGGAGCACTAGCCATACACAAGGCAAACCCAAATGTGCTTGTGGTTATCTCAGGTTTGAACTATGACACTGAGTTGCAGTTTCTTAAAAGTAAACCATTGAAGATAGGCTTAGGTAAGAAAATGGTGTTTGAGACACATTTGTATTCATGGTCTGGAATTGGGACACTCAAATTGAAACAGATATGGACAAAACAACCACTGAATAGGATTTGTGCCAATAGCATTAAGGGAATAGACCACAGAGCTGGGTTCCTTACCGCTGGCAAGAATGCAAGTCCTTTGATCTTTACAGAGTTTGGGTTTGATGAGACAGGTTCTTCAGTGGAAGACAACAGGTTCTTGACATGCCTTCAAACCTATCTTGTTGGAAGAGATTTGGACTGGGGATTGGGGGCATTTCAAGGTAGCTACTATGTAAGAGGTGAGTAGGTCCAAGTTGGTGAGCCATTTGGTGTAATGGACCAGACTTGGCATCACCTGAGTAACCCCAACTTCACTGACAAGTTCCAACTTCTACAAAGGAAGAATCAAGGTAAGCTTTTTGACTTTTGAGTTAATCATGATTTATTAAATATAGTTATTATATCGAGTTATTAAATATAATTATTATATCAAGGGTTTATCTCGGTTGAACAATATATATGAGTTATTATAATCATTCCGATATTTTTATTCAATTCCTAAGAATAAAAAAAATGTAAATATTATAAAAGTAAAAAGACTTACCTTGGTTCATAGGCATGTGCAGAAAGGCCAGTATCAATATCCTATTCCTATCTTGTATTTAACATGTGTGTTTTTATGCAGAACCTTCCTCAAAGGTCCCCAGCTTATATATCTTGTACCACCCACTATCTGGCCAATGTGCCCAAGTGAATGGCAAAAATGAACTTGAAGTTGGTAGCTGTACGTGAGAGCAAAAACAGATGGGTTCGTAGTAGAAATGGGACTGAAATCCTTTTACATGGCACTAAGAAGTGCTTAACCGCAGCCGCTGAAAGGCTTTCAGTTGTTGTTTCTGATGAGTGCCAAAGCAAAAACAGTTCTTGGGAAACTGTCTCACTATCTAAACTTCACTTGGCTACTACGGATCAACATGAGAAGCAACTTTGCTTACAGAAGGATTCTAACTCATCCAGCATTGTGACTTCAAAATGTATCTGCATAAAAGATGATTCTCAATGTCTTGATGATCCCCAAAGCCAGTGGTTTCAGCTTGTTGCCACCAATGTGTAGCCCAGGTTAACTGGTTTAAGATTAGGATTGCATAAATTAAATTTATTATTATTATTATTTTATATTTAGTCCTGTAGAATTGCTGTATCACTAGAGCATCCAGTGATATATTTAGGTTTAATAAAATCTCATCATAATTTCTTTGGAGCAGAAAGTGTAACTGAAGCTCTTCTTCTCCTGCTCCAACTATCCACTTCACCTAGGATTGTCAATGTCTCTTCTAGAATAGGAGTATTGAAGGTAAAACTATTTCCTAATTTAACCATATATAGGCATTTTATATTTTTTTCCAGCTTCATTTTCTTAGAAAAAATAATCATTTCAACCGATCAGAAATTATTTTTAATATAATTTTTAAAATATTAATATAAAAATCAACAAATTTATCATACATAATAATATGTAATTAGTGTTAAATTATACTTAAATTATATATTTTACCATAATAATATGTGATTAAATAACAACTTAAAAAAATAGTTTGGTTGTCAATGCATTATACTTAAATTCTATGTTTTACCATTTTTCTTGTTTTGTTGTTTCAGAATATACCAAATGAGTGGGCAAGAGGAGTGTTTGGTGACATTGAAAACCTTACAAACAAAAAGCTTCATGTGATGCTTAGGGAGTTTCTGAAAGACTACGTACAAAGAAGGATCATTGGAATCGAAGAACTGGCCACCTGTTCTTTCCGGTTACACCATGTCAAAAACAGCCTTAAATTCCTACACAAGGATGCTGGCTAAGAAGTTCCCACGTTTTCGCATAAATTGCTTGTGCCCTGGCTTTGTCAAAACAGATATAAACCATTATGTTGGCTTTTTAACCATTGATGAAGGTGCTGAGTGTCCTGCCAGGCTTGCATTGTTACCGGATAATGGTCCTTCTGGTCTCTTTTTCTTAAGGGAGGAAGTACTTTCCTTTGTTTGAACAACATGGCTATCTACTTTAATTTTCGCACTGTTGTATGTATTTTTAGAGCTAGCAAACTTTCTGTCTGTGATTCTATGTCAATAATTTGTAGACATACCAAACTGTTTGATTCTTATATATATATAATATATACTAGCTAAGAAATGATATTTTTCTTTGAATATGAGACATATCAAACTGTTGTTTACCACAAAACATGTGGATCAACGGGTGGGATGTTCTAATAAACTCAGAATAAGATTGTGTTTGATAAAAGATACTTTTTGTTTAAACCTAATGAAGACTTACCAAATTGGATGCCTTAAGGTGTAAAGTTTTGAGTTTTTTATAATCTCATTATCTTTGGACTCTAGTGTGGGCACCCCCGTTGGACTGCTATGGAATATTTTAGAATAATTTTTATAATAATTATTTAAAATTTTATATTTAAAATAAATTTTTATATTCACTTTTTTTTACTAATAATGTATGAAAATATTACCAAACTTTTTTTTTCCTAAATTTTAAATATATGTTATGATCATTGCATAGTAAAGTAATATGTTGTGTATTTTCCATATATATGCATAATGTTGTTATATGTAAATAAGAATGTGTTTTCCTCTAATTTGTTTCGTCCAATAATAAGGATTGAAAGCATTAATAGATTGATTTGGTCTAGTTGAGGAGATTTTTGTTGGTTTATGTTCATGTGTGAAAATACACTTAGGGGTCCTAAAGTTAATTGAAAACTCAAGTCCAAAAGCGAGTCACTTCAAGCTGTATTCGAAAAGAATATTTTGTTCCCCGAAACATAGAACTTGTCACCGTCCAAAAGAAAAAGGGCAGCCAGCTGTCATGTTCACATGGTAATTTTCACAATGAAGGTGTCATTTTTTTTGAAAAAAAAAGGTATCATAGTAGCATAGATAAGCAATTTTTTTGGATTAATTATACACCTAGTCAACATAAGTTATAGGATTCATTGGCGCAAAAGCAAGCCTGGTCCTCCTACTATTTAGTTTAAAAATGTCTATTTCGGCCTCTTTATTTGTAAGAGTAACTCTTGGATGAACACAAACTTAACACAACTAATTAAAAAACTGCACCTCATTAAAAAAAAATGCAAGCCGGCCGTGACAAACTTGAAGAGAGGAAGTGCCTCACTTATTAGTATTATTTCTTCCTCCCATTAACAAACTCTCTTGGTCAATAATTTCTATATATTTTAGCAGTGTAAGAAACATATATTTAGAGCCCAGGTACACAATTTTTTTGGTCCCATCTCATCTATGATGTACACCAAATTTGACTGACAATTGTTGGAAAAAAAAACCTTGACCGGTAATCACCAAATTAACTTTTGAGTTTTAAATGTGCAATATGTAATGTAGTAAGTATCCTTTGACTAGTAACATCACTTCTCTACTTTTAGATGTGGAATATGCAATGTTTGTAGTAAGTATCCTTTTTAAATAATTAACTAGTCATGATAATGATTTTGACATTTTAAAAGATTATTTTTTTCTAAAATATTCTTCTATGGGAGATAATTCTTCTCGAGCATAGTAAAATTACTATGAGCACCCATTCTTTCTCTTATTATTTAATGCAATTGTATATATAAGAGTTGAACCCCAAATGAAACTGGATTTAAATTTGTTAGATAATGTTTTGGATTTAAACTTTATGAATGAAAAAATGATTGAAAAAAAAATCTCTTAAAGATAATAAATCAAGTTCTATGAAGATATGATTAATCATTAGAAAAATTGGTGAAACTTTACACCATGATTATCTAAATTGAAATTTTATTCTTTACAAAAATATTTTAAAATAATTTAGTTTTTCTCAAATATTACAATAATTTCAAACACATTTTTTTATCATTTTAATTATAAGATATTTTCTCAAGTTTCTTGAATTGAATGAGTCGTAATATACTGTGAAAATTAATTTCGTCCCATAGAAAAAAAAAGTTATTTAGCCACTTATTCCTGTTATAGTCATTTATCATTTCCCATAAAATATAGACAAAAATGATTACTTCGCACTACAATTTTGACTAGCACCATACTTTTTATGTCTTTTCCAAATACATTTTCTTGGCTATGGTATCTATCTGCCGCTGCGTCATTACTATAAAATAGTCGTTTGAACATCATGTATAGAAATTGAACTCTTGAATAAAGACAAGTGATAGAGACATAAACTGAAACTCTTTTATTAGCACTTGTGTTAGGCTTATTAGTCCACTCATATTTTCAGGCACTTCTCTCATTCAAGAGTAATGGCAGAAGCAACAAAAGGGTACTCAACATTTTTCTTGGCCTCCCCCTTTCTTCAACGTACTCTGAATTTAAAATTTAACAAGAAGCTTCATATTAAAACAATAACATAGTGACTCATATCAATGCTACCTTAACTTGTTAAATTGTTTTCTAGGTATGCTGTGGTCACTGGAGCAAATAAGGGAATTGGATTTGCAATATGCAAGCAATTGGCTTCTAATGGGATCACTGTGGTGTTGACAGCCAGAGATGAGAAGAGGGGTCTTCAAGCTGTCGAGAAACTCCAAGAGCTTGGTCTTTCTGGCCATGTGGGTTTTCATCAACTTGATGTTACAGACCCTGCAGGAATAAGATCACTTGCAGATTTCATCAGGAACAAATTTGGAAAACTAGATATCTTGGTAAGAAATTTCTTTTGGCTTCTTTTTGTTTCTAATGTTATCATCATTCTTTGTAAGATTAGTGGATAGAGTAACATAAGTAATACCCAACTTTATTAGCAACATTCTCTCTAACACATTCTTTATTATTAATTGGATGTTGTTGAGATTTGTAAAATAGTGTAAGTCTCTTTATTTATTGAATTTTGTTCATAATTTTGTGATTTATATTAAATTTCATCCAGTACTAGAGTATTAGAAGAAGTGTATTAGGGAATATTGTTTAACTCCTCTTTTCTATGGCATCAACACATATCCATCTCTTCTACAACATTCTCATTATTTTGAAAAGTAAATGAAACTTACAACACTCCTACTATGGTAACTTGGCTGTATATTTCATCTTTACATTACCATCCCTGTTCTGCCTTGTACCAAAACATGTTTTATTTTAAAGGATTAAAACAGCTGATCAATCTGGTTTAAGTTCGTTGCATTTCATTTGCTTAAAGTAATATGTTCTTAGCTTTAACACGTTATACATCAACATAAACTGGTTCCAATAATGATGTATACTTGATTGTGCAAGTAGCCATTCTGAATGAGCAGAAATATTTGAAACTTGGAAATTTGTGTAGGTAAACAATGCTGGAATTCCTGGAGCACAATGGGACGGGGAGGCTTTGGCTGCTGCTGGCATTATGGTATGATTTTAAAATTTGAGGCAGTTTTATTTAAAATTAATTAGGGAATAATTTCTAGCATTGGAAAAGGATATTTAGTGTAACTGTTATTGCAAATTGCATAGATTAGCTGCATCGTGTATTAGTGTTGAATATTGTGAACCAATGCTAAAGAAGAAAGTTGAATAAAAGCACTAGGACAAATTGTTTATTGAAATGTGAATATGTTGATGACAGTTCACTTCATGAACTTTTCCTTTCTCGGTATTAAACAATTTTTTTTAATTGATACCTAATGCTGCGTGTAGCAAGTGCAATTGTGTTGCTTTGGTGAATTATTTTTCCCATCTAATAAAGAAAGAAATTGAAAATTTGTACATAACTTGAATCAAGAATTAAAATTTTCACATCATGCCTTGCACTTGATGTTTCCCTTATCAACTCATTTAAAAGAAATCAAGTTTATTGTTTGTTTTTTTGGTTGCAGGAAAATGCTGGCCGCATTGATTGGAGTAAAATAGTAACTGATACCTATGAATTAGCTGAAGCAGGTGTTAAAACAAACTACTATGGAGCCAAGGAATTGACCAAAGCACTTATTCCCCTTCTCCAGTTTTCAGACTCCCCAAAAATCGTCAATGTTTCCTCATCCATGGGAAGGCTAGAGGTATTTGCGTGAGATACAGTGATACTAGTAATTAACTCTTGCTACTCTCTTTGATAGCTTAATTGGGCTAGCAAATTGATACTAGCTTTTGAAAGTATTAATGTTAGTTGTTAACATTGTATTTGCAACAAGATATATATCTAATTATGTATGTCTTCTATATTAAATGATTCTGTTAATTGATTTATTGTTTATTAGTGCAATTGAAGGTGATGCTTATTCTCGTGTAATATTTTGTTTTTACAGCATATACCAAATGGATGGCCTAAAGAAGTACTGAGTGATGTTGAGAACCTTACAGAAGAAAAGATTGATGACATTTTGAATGAATTTCTAAAGGATTTTAAAGAGGGTTCACTAGAAACCAAAGGCTGGCCTCTTGCTATGCCGGCATATAGTGTCTCAAAAGCTGCTTTGAATGCCTTCACAAGGATTCTGGCCAAGAATTACCCCTCATTCTACATCAATGCTCTTTGTCCTGGCTATGTCAAAACAGATATAAACAGCAATACTGGTTTTCTTACACCTGATGAAGGTGCTGAAGCTGCCGTGCGATTGGCACTGCTACCTGATGGTAGTCCTTCGGGTCAGTTTTTCTTTAGAGGTGAAGAGAAACCATTTTGATAATAGATATATTGTTGCTAGGAAAAAAAAGGTTAATGAATAATTCATGAAGCCATGTTTGTTGCTAGAGTTTCAAAAACTTCACATTAACTCTTGGTAGTCCTGTTTTAAATTAGTTTTTCTTGTAATAAACATAACGAATTATGTCTAGACATTAATGATGTTCATCATGTTCAAGCTAGTTTTACTTTCTATCAAATAAATGAGCAATGTTTAAATTAATGTATCAAGTGTGCTTGATTTGTGCAAAATGGGAGTTAAAAGGAAATTTTGGACTGGAAACAATTATTCTGTTTGAAGTTTTGTGAAATGGTCTCGAGTTCTATTCTCATCTCTATCATTTTATAATATTTTTTAAATTATAAATCATTTTGGGATTATGAAATTTTTTAAATTAATGTTGGAAGATTGCTATTGTATGATATATATGTGTGTGTGCGTGCGTGTGCGTGCGTGCATGTGTCTCGTAGATAATGTTAGAAGTAAACTTGTAGCTTACAAATAAATACAAGACAAAAGATAATTGTACCTCGTAGATAATGTATGATTTTGTAAATAATTAACTAACTGTCAATAGATAATGGTATTCAAATATATTAAAATATTAATAGGTTAGAGATAATATGTCAGTTAGTGAGCCTAGTTGCTAAGGGTTGAGTGCCCCTGTTACAAGACTGCCCTGTAAAGTTGACATGTGTCTCAGAGTGTCATGTGTATTTTATAGAGTCATGGACAATACAGAAAACAAGAGAATATGAAACAATAGGAACATCATTGATTCGATTACATACAACGTTTGTTGGTTTGTATTAGAAGCATTTGTATCACAGTGTGACTTATGTTTCAAAATAGCTCTGGAAATTGTTATAAAGAAATTTAAATAGTTTTGGAGAGTTCTTATATAAAATCTTTCTTATTAGTTTTGTAAATGTCCAGGTCCTTTTAACACCATTGATTTGATTACATACAAAGTTTATTAGAAGTGTTTATATCACAGTGTCACCTATGTTCCTTCAATTTTTTGTATTCTTCCTTTGTCCATTTTTAAGTTTCTCATCATTTTTTCTTATTAGTATTGTGCCTTTTTTTTAACACTAAACAACTCTCCTCGAGCATTCTAATTACTTTCCATACAAGAATTGCTGGAGTAATTAATTACTAAACTTTAGCTAACGTGGTAGTGGAACAAGCTTTGTATAATGTAGAGAGACTAAGAATTTCCCACCGGTGAAGCTCAATCAAGAAAGATCTAACAACAAAATTTTGTAGAAGGCACTTGAACTAAACCACATGAAAGCTAATTTTCATGCAAATTAAAGTTAGGAAAGGAGTTTGCATAGGACCTAGAGTCATATTCAAGTATCATGAAGGCTAACTACTCATTTCATTCCACATATATTCTTACAATATCCAGGGAGCTGAGGCCCTAGCACTAAGGTGTAGTATTGAGATGATTGCTACTTTGCATTTCACTGATGTTATTTATGAGACATATTGTCAAGAGGTTTCACATTCTCAGAAAAAAAAAAAAAAGGTCTACGCATAATATGATGCAATCCTACCCCCAAGGGCATTGGATAGAAGACTCCAAGAAGATTGTGTCAAAGATGCAAGAGAAGGCCATAAGGTTCTCATGAGTCTTAGGATAGATTTTGGGCCCATAGACTAAATATGAGCCCACTTATCTTTGTACATATTAGATTAGGATTTCATTATTTTTGGGCCTTGTATTTAGGGCTCCATAATGTAGGTAGGGTACCCTAGAAATGTAGGATTTTTCAGCCCTTGTATTTTAGGGCACCTAAACTAGTTTTTGTATTAGAGGTAGTTTTGTAATTTCACATGCATTAAGTGAATATTTGATGTGTGTGTTGAGAAATAAATTTAAGTGAATTGGGAGAAGCTCAATCCAATTAAATTTTAGAGGGGGAGGTGAACATTTGCTTGTTACACCCCATTGCCACATCATATAGTCACACTTTGTGCATGTCCTTCATGCTTTACATGCCTCATGACACATAAACACACTTAATTGAGAATCTTGGACTTGATCTTGGATTAGTAGGTTGAACCATAGCTAAAATTCACTAATCATAATTAGTGAAATTTTGGCTCCAAAATTTGGCTCCACAAATTCAATTTCAAATTCAAGTGAAATTTGAATAGAAATTCAAATTTCCCTCTAATTTTGTGTGACACTTAGGCTATAAATAGAGGTCATGTGTGTGCATTTTTTCAACTTTGATCATTTGAGAATTAAACTTCAATGTTCAGACCTCTTTTGAGGCACAAAATTTTGTATTCCTTCTCTCCCTCTCCCTCCATTCATCTTCTTTTACCTTCAAGCTCTTATCCATGGCTTCCTATGGTGGTGAGCTTCTTCTAAACTCATCTTTTCCTTGAAGTGGCGTCTCCTCTCAACTCTTCTTCTCCATTCTGCTGCCATTAAAATTCAAGAAGCAAATGACTCCATTGATGAAGAAGATTCAAGGCCTACAAGCTCCAATGGAGCTACATCATAATCTTACTTATTTTGATGTGATTACATGTGACTTTCAATAGCTAAATTATGCAGCAAAATGACTCAGTTTATTGTGTGCGAGAAAATGGGTAGCAAAGAGATTGATGTCTTGGCTTCTTTAACTTTTTGGTCTAAGGATAATTTTTGGATAGGAGAAGTTGTCCCTCAAGTGTCAAATATTGTCCATGTTGGTGTATTAAACTATTTTGAGTCGTTTGATTAATATACAATTTTCCTTGTGACACCCTCTACCTCATACATATATGTACTAATAATAAAAGGAATAAGAAATTATAATTAATTAAAAGTTCTTAAAACACATTTAAATAAAAATCTTTCAAAAGGGTAAAAGGCTCACATTCACTTTTCTCGCATCATAATAAAACTTATCCAAATAAATAATAAAATCATCTCAGCTCAAACAAGGTCATCCAAGACCTCATGCAATTAATACAGAAACATATATCCAAATGTCACATCCTATCAGAGCAATGTGTTCCTGCGTCCTCTAGCATGAGGTTCTCCAAACCCTTCACCTAACCATTTGTTTCCACGAACACAAAGTTCGAGATCATCACATGATCCAAACATAAATAGCACACGGGGAGTGAGTTATCACATTCCTAACTAATAAAGAGAAACGAGACAACTAGATATACATATCATATAAATGAGATACAACTTACTTAAACATAGCTCACGTAATTTCACCATTTTGTCGCATAACATCACATCACAACACAACACGTCTCATTCATTTTCACATCATTCACATATTCATAGATCAAAACACAATATTAGTAAATCAATCAATATTAATAAATACACAAGTGTTATACAATAGATGCACCAAGACTCAAGCCTATATGCAATGTGGTACCATGTAAGTGAAAAACCACCTTGAGGCTCTTAGGAGTACATAACAAGATATACCACACAATGGGTATGTCAGATCACTTTCACTAAGTAAAATCATAAGGTGACCAGTCAAGTCATTCCGTTTTGCGAGAATGATCCAACCATATAGGATCAACATAGGCTTAAAGGAGTACTCAAATTGAGTGTCTTTACCCCCAAGGCCTAGATTTTGAAGAATCCGTTAGGGCCTCTCACCTTCGTAATTCAGGTCCAACCCCTAAAATAATTTTTTTTCACGCAGACATTGCCCATGAATTATACAATACTCATGATTTCACACTCGTGTTTCAAACACGTTAACACATTGCACTACAATTTAACATTAATTCCTAACTAGGAAACCTACATTTTCCCTATAACACTGCGCATAAACACTTTTCTCAAGGTAAACATTGGTCGAATTATTATATAATTCATAGCTCACAACACAAGTATTGTCACATCAAGTGTTAACCACACACTTATTCACAACTAAATCTCATGTTCACAATTTCACATTTCATAATGTCATAATCCACCATCACGTGTTTACGTGTATCGCACAAATTAACACATGTTCAACTTTGCACTTATACTCAATCTCAATAACAATATTATAATTTCAAAGCAACATGTTATCCCATAATTCTTCACATTTAATTTATCACTTATACATAGTTTTAATCACAATTTCATGATTTCAATATAACTATTTATCACATTAATCCTATCAAAAACACAAACAAATTATACAAAAATGTTTCTCCTAAGGATTCATACACATGTTCATTATAATCTCAATTGCGATAAACTCATCCCTTACCTCTAAGTAGGCTCACGTGTGTTCCGGCAGCGATAGCGGCATCTTGAATGGTTTCCTGACATTCCTCAAACTTTTTCTCTTGTTGCTCTGATAAGGTTTCCAAACATTAGAGAGAAAGAGAAGAGATTGAAGTTTTCATTCCACTGTCTGTGTGCAATGAGTATTTCTTTCTCCCTTAACAAATTTTGCAAATCCCAACGGTGAAGCTGTGCGAAAATAAATTTCAAACCTGGTGTCCAGATTTCAAAATTATCCAACGGTTAACAAGTCTATGATCATAGTTTTACTAGGATAGGTTTTGGGTCTCTACAGGAAAACAGAAAGTTACAATGCGAAGGCAATTTCTATCACCTCCGACATTTTTTTAAATTTCCAACGATGAGAATGTTTGCAAATGAGTTATGAACCCGGTGCTCAAATTTTACAATGATCCATCACTTAACGAGTCTGAGATCATCGTTTTATTGAAACAGATTTGAGTGTATGAGGGAAAAAGAGATAGTTTTGGGAGGAGGAGGAGGAGAAGGAAAAAAAATGAAATTAAGAGGAAGAAAAAACACATAAATTATCGCCAATCTAAAAATTGACCTAACATGTCTTTATTTATAACTAAGTACTATAAGTCTATTGTTTACTCTATTTTTTTTATTTTATAAAAAAGATCTCTATTTTATTTCTTATCAAATGAATAAATAAAATATCTCTTTCTTTCTTCCTTCAAACCATTATTGTAATAAAATTATTTCTCCTTATTTATCTAATTATAAAAGCCTCACCATTTTTTTAAAACTCTATTTATTTTTAACTAAAATCTTTTTTAATTTATTTTACAAAAAATTAGGTGTTACATTCTCTCTTTAAATAAAAAAATTGGTATCTATCATATCTTTGTCCCTTCGTCAATATAATTTTTGCATTTTTTAATAATGCCTTAGTGTACATCTTATAATTTTCTTTCCTTATATTTATTACTTTCATTCTCAATACTTCAGTTTTGTATGAGTTTACCTAACAATTCTCAAAAGGCAATCCTTCAATGACATTTCTCACATGACTTTGTTTATTTCACATAATTTGTTTCCAATACTGCAATACCAGAGGAGATTTGAATGCTGACAGAAGTTCTCGTGAATGAATGGATCCACTTATAGGATGTAGGAGTAAGCAAGTTGAACATCACATCCATTCCATTTTCTCGTGTAGCAATATTCTTGCATCTCATGTTTATATTAGTCACATGATAGTATCCCTATAGACAAATTAGGGAAGCAAATAGAAATTATTATTCACATTAAGTGACCACTAATAGTCATGGCATGTGTGGTGTGTGACTCAAAATCACTAAAGGCACAAATGAGAAGGTTTTAAGTGATGTTGTCATAACTGAATTCAATTGTCATAACTGAATTGATTTTGGCACCAAAGTATAGTCTTTGTTTCTAGGACTAGCATTTAGAGTGTATATATGTTTGATCATGTTATTCATGGATGGCTGGCTGAAAAACAGAGTAGTTGCAAAAAATTCAGAGAGTTCATAAGGAGATAGTGAGTTAGGTGATTGAAAGAGGTTTTGTTAGAAAGAAACCGAGAGAGATCAAGTTAGTTGCTGCTTGTATTGAACTTGTAATTTTCATGATCAATGTGATGACGATGAGTTGTCATTTCCCGTAGATGTAGACACATTGCTGAACCACGTTAAATCTTGTGTAAATCTTTGCATTCTTGCTTTGCTATGCTTGTTTTCTGTTTTCTGGTTTTTACATCTTGTGCAGGTTCTAAGAGAAGTGGAACTAATAGCGGACCACAACAACATGTGAGAAAGAAATTTGAGTGTACCAGTGTTAAACTATGATTCTTTATAATGACAACCAAGGATCATAAAGAGGATAACATTTGGTGACTATTGAATGCGTTGGAACTTGGCATATTTTCATTGTATAAAATCCTTAAAATAAGGTTACAAATGATGAGTCAAATTATGAATCATTAAGCTAATCAAAGTACCATGCTAGATGTCACGTGTTATATAAAACAAGAGAATATGAAACAACAAGAATATCATCCTTAGAAGAAATTTAAGATTAATCAAAATTGTGCCATATATTTCTGGTCAAACACTCTAATGAAACATCAACTCTGACGCGATAGAAATTTATTAATCCTAACCTTTCTTGAACTATTTCAAACATAGTCACTGACTATATATTCAACAATTTCAAACAATATGTAAATGAGCAAATATCAATATAAACAATCATGATAGTTTTGAATAATTATGCCACTACATGGAACCTAATGTTCTTGGTTGGTGTGGTCAGGGACTCAAGGATGAATTCCATGTAACTGTTGCATTGCAAGATTTGGAAAAGAAACCTGATTCTGGTGATTGATGTGGTCTGGGACTGAACGGTGAACTCCATGTAACCGTTGCATTGCAAGATTAATTGGGAGAGAAAGAGCCTGATTTTGATGTGGTCAGGAACATAGAGAGATGCATTCCAAGTAACTCTTGAATTGCAAGATTTGAAGAAGCAACCTGATTCTGCTGATTGATGTGCTGAGGGACTGAATAAAGAATTCCATGGAACGGCTGCATGGCAAAATTGGAAGAAAAAAACTGATTCTGATGATTGAAGTGGTCAGGGGCTGAGAGATGCATTGGAAGATTTGAATAGGAAACCTGATTCTGGTGGTTGTCTGGAAAGGGATGGGTCTTGTAAGGTAATGTCATGAATGCTTATCAACCTTTGTTGTAATGTTTATCCAATCTCCCCTTGGATATATCTAAGTCCCAAGAGAAATGGCATAAATATTTTAATGATTGAGAGAAAAAGAATCAAAGAACAATGTTAAGAAAGAAAACAGTACATGTGTTCTTGACTCCATCTCCCACGCCGAGTGAGAGTCTTCTTCCCTTGATCCGATGGAGGAAGCTCGCTCCTGTTGTTCCCTCCTGACATTATTCTCTTCTAACACTTCCAATTCAACTTTTCTTCTTTCTTTCATCACCCAGTTTCCTTTATATAGGCTTTGGCATTGGGCACCCAATCAAGTAAAATATTTTTAATCTTCTTCTACCAGATATGTAAAATATCATCTATTACTTAAAAGTCTTAAATTAGATGAATAAAAATATCTTTATAGCTTCTATTTCTTATTATTAATTTAGTTCTATTAAATATTTTGTAGTTATGAAAACTGTATTGTATCTATTTTATGATAAAACGGTACTTTAATTTTCATTTGGCAGGTTAATTTTTATTTTTTTTACCAACAACCAGTTAGAAATTATTCACAATATCACTATTTGACATTTATTATAAAAACTCAACTAAAAAATTACTGGATATGATTATTTTTAATTAGATAACAATTTTTTATAGTTTTAGTGTATTTTCATCAACTTTTAAAGTATTTTTAAAAATTTATCATTTTATTAATTTCTTTTTATACAAAATTAAGTTAAATTTTAAAAGTATAAATTGAAAAATATCGTATGAAAGTGAAATAGTTCATCGATGTGTCTATTTTTCTCATTAATAAAATATATTTATCTTGAAATCAAGTAGACAATTACAACTGATTTTTTTATATGAATGTTATTTTTAACTATTGATTTCTTTTATAAAAAATATGAAATTCAATTAAAAATAAAGATATAAAAAAGATAGATTAAAAGATATAAAAACTAAGAAAACTAAGTAGATAATTATAATTAAAGATAAATAAAATAGATTAAAAGATGTAACTGAATAAAAAAATAAGTACACAATTACAAATAAAAATAAATAAGATAGATTAGAAGATGTAACAGAATGCGAAAATCAAGTAGACAATTACAAATAAAAATGAAAAAATATTTTTTTTCAGTCTAATAGTTAAATCAAATTTTTTGAAAGGATAAAATTTAAAATAAAATTAAATACTCCATCTATAATTTTAGGATAAGACATGCGATTCAATGTGAGTGATGAGTACTACTAAAATTACTCATGTGAAACTATTCTCAAATATATGGGATTGCAGAAGCTTTTTTTCCATGTGTACCTTTTAAATATGATATATTCCTAAATTATATTACTTTAGCAAAAACTAGTCTTGGACGCGTGCACACGCAGGGGATACTGTACTCTGCTATGCAATTTTGTTTTGTTTAGCATAAAAAATTATTTGTATTTTTTAAAATTATTTTTTTATGAATAAAAATGTGTTTTTTGTGCTGTTTTTTTATATTGTAAGTTTCAAAAATTCTCATTTAACCCTTATTTAAACAAACGTGTCAACAATATATGATAGTTAAAATCATATAATTGGATCAACAATTTATTTATTAAAAAATAAATAAAAATAACTTATAAAGTTTGATAACTTTACCTTATTCAATTATAATTTAATTAATGAATAAGATGTACACAAATAATATTGTTGTTTGATCACAAAATTATCATAATAAATTTATTATTTGTTTTAACAATTGGTTTATAAGTTATACAGGAGAAAAATTTATGATAGATTAATTATACAAAGAATTTTACAAATAAAAAGTGAGAGATAATATCACATAATTGTTATGAGTTGTTTGATATTAGAAGATCCTATAATTTTAAGAAGTCTTAGCAATATTTATATATTCTTTCAAAATGAATGAAAAACTTTGATAATTTTATCATTTTTAACTATAATCTAATAAATGAAGAATATATGTACATTTATATTGTTACTCTATCATAAAATTATCATATATGATAAATTTATTAATTTTTATTGTAAATATATGAAAAGTTTTCATAATGTTTTATAATAATAATTTTATAAGTTATACTAAAAAAATCTGATTGATTAATAATTACAAAAAATTAAAAGAAATTAAACTTTTGAATAAACGTCTATATAAAATTTCTTACACTACTTTAATTGTTGATTATATTATATAAAAATTTTCATACCACTAAAATTATTGTATCTATTATTGTATTGTATCTTTAGATTTGGATAAAAGATTGTCCCGCCGTGATAGTGATTTTAGTAAACTATATTTTTTAATATATTTATATATAATTTTAAAGTGAATGAAAATACAGAGAAAAGGACTGGTTCGATTTTGGATATGGTTCACTATTGAATGTTAGCATAAGGTAGTAAAATTCAAAAATTATTTTAAAAATTGTACTAAAGATACATAACACTTTTTATACTAAACATAAGAAAATTGCAAAATAAAATAAGTTATTATTAATCGTAACTTTTCTTGAACAATTTCAAACAATGTAAATGAGCAAATATCAATATAAACAATCATGCTAGTTTTGATTAATTGTGGTTCTGCATGGAACCTAATGTTGCTGGTTCGTGTGGTGAGGGACTGAAGGATGAATTCCATGTAACTGTTGCATTACAAGATTTGGAGAAGAAACCTGATTGTGCTTATTGATGAAGGGTGATTGCAAGATTAGGAGAAACAGTCTGATTCTGCTGATTGATGTGGTCGGGGACAGAGAGATGCATTCCAAGTAACTCTTGCATTGCAAGATTTGAAGAAAAAACCTGGTTTTGGTGATTGAAGTGGTGAGGGACTGAGATGCATTGGAAGATTTGAAGAAGAAACCTGATGTGGTGAGGGAATGAGTGATACATTGCAAGATTGATGTTTGGAGAAGCAAGCAAATTCTAGAAATAAGACATGATAAAAATGAAAATAAAAATAAAAAATGAAAAAATAATTTTTGGGTCTAATAGTTAAATCAATTTTTTTTGGAAGGATAAAAATTAAAATAAAATTAAATATTCAACTTAGATAAGACATGTGTGAGTGATAAGTACTACTTATGTGAAACTCAAATATCTGGAGTTGCAGTACCAAACATTGATTTTGGTTAACTAAACATTGATTTTAGTTAACTCTGCTTTTGGTTGCAAACCATTCCTAGATTAACCCATCTACAAACTTTGACAAAACAACGCCCTATTCCTAGATTAACCCATCTACAACTTTGACAAAACAACGCCCTGTAAAAGAAAATGGCTAACTAAACATTGATTCTACACCAAACCATTGTATCCCTTTATAGTGAAACCAACCAGCATAATTAATATTGATTCGTTAAATTCTGCAATCTTGAAACTTTGATTGTACACCAGACCATTATACTTTATAATCTTAGCAGTTGAAACCTAGGACACTGCCAATGGCATACAACATGATATAATGTATAATTATAAGATAAATTTGCAACTTGACAATGATATGATGTAAAATTGCAAATACAGCATGATATAATATAATGTGCTTGAAAAATACTCAATAAACATGGTGTATTGTGCAGAATCAGAAACTGAAACCATGATAATGATGTGATCCAAATACAACATAATATAATGTTCTTGAAATAGGCTTAATAAATTGAGAAGCAAAAGCAATGCATGTTGCCCTCAAACCATGAAATTGCATTCCTAATCAAAAGGAAGCCACATCACTCCGGTAATAGAAAAGGCCAGATGGACTACCATTGGGAAGCAATGCTAGCCTCACAGGACTAGCTGCACCTTCTTCAACTGTTAAGAGGCCAGTGTTGGAAGTTATATCTGTCTTGACATAACCAGGGCAAACACTATTGATGCAGAATGAAGGGTATTTCTTAGCAAGGATTCTAGTATACGCATTCATAGCAGCTTTAGAGACAATATAAGCACCCAGATGTCTTGGCCACCCATTACTTTCTAATGAGCCTTCTTGGAAATCTCTCAAAAACTTCTTCAATATTTCATCCACTTTCTCTTCAGTGATGATATTGGCATCACTGAAGACTTCTCTAGCCCATGATCCTTTTGGCAAACTCTGAATTTTACATGATTAAGCAATATGACCTCAAGAAAATTAAAGGAGACGAGATACAATTATAAATTAATAGCCTACCTCTAACTGCCCCATAGTTGATGATACATTCACAATTCTCGGTGAATCAGATAACTGGAGGAGGGGCAGAAGGGATTCTACAGTTGTTTTAGCACCATAGTAATTTATTTGCAAGCATTCTTTAGCCAACTCATATGATTGAGTGATTGCCTTTGTCCCATCTTCTGGTGCTGCCTGCAGAATAATGACAAACTCAATACTCTATGACAGTAGTTTTTCAAATCCCTAACAACATCCCCTGCCCTAAAATAAAACCAATCACAACCTTTCTAACTGCCAGATTTCTCATTGACATACAACATTGTTGAAATGCCAAAGCTCCAATCAGAATTAGTAAAAGTTTTCTTTTTTTTAAGTTCTTCTCTACTTTGACCACATCTATAGTGGATTTAGAATTTCAACATAAGATTTTAATAATCAAATTTCAGTGTATTATATTTATACAGGGCATGCTCGTCATAAGAGTTCACACCAAGCTCTTCTCATAACCCAAAAAAGGAAAAGATACTCGCCCCACGCTTCAAGAGAAGTGAAGTGAATGAATCAGTGTCTTTAATTACAGCTCCAAGAATCCCAGCATTGTTAACCTGCATTGTACAACTTTTCTTAATGAAATATGCATACACCAAAATGAGAGGTCATGAGATTCCCTTTAAGGCAATCAATCAAGAAAATTTATCATAACTCCATAACTAGATATGTAAGAAATTTGCCAAATTGATAAAACAGAAACTGAAGCTTACTTAGCACCAAATGTTAACGTAATACAAGAAGCAAGGAACATAATCTGATACATTAAATGAACACAGTTTACGCCAAATTTTAAAATAAAGTAAAACAGAACTCGCACATTCTTAACATGCAGAACAACAACTAACATTCTAACAACGAATAACAGCAGTAGCAAGATGATCAAACCAACATGCAATGGGAACTAAGAGAAGAGTAAAAATTAATATTCAGAATCATAAAAACAGAAAAGTAATTGCATGCAGACTTATAGGATTGCTTTGACAGACTTTCATTTACAACCAAACAATCAAGAAAAAGGAGAGGAGAATCAAAGTTGCATGTTACCAGAATATCAAGTTTTCCAAATTTAGATTTGATAAAATCTGCCAGAGAAGCTACGCTTGTTGCATCAGCCACATCAACTTGATGAAACAGTACAAGGTGAGATAGACCCGAGTCCTTGAGTGTTTGCAGTGCTTGGATACCCCTCTCTTCATTTCTTGCAGTGAGCACCACCTTGATTCCAGCTGAAGCTAATTGTCTAACTATCTCTAATCCAATTCCTTTATTTGCACCTGTCACAACTGCATACCTGACAAACTCAACCCCCACCCCACAAAGGTGAAAGGGTTCAACAAATGTAAAATTTAAGTTCAGCAGTAGAATTGGAATTTGGGTGTTTAAAACCAAACACAAAAAAGATAAAAGAAGAAGCTAGAATGCCAATGTGCTACACCTTTCTGTAGTTTCTCCCATCTTCAGTGTCAACTTTCAAGTCAGCTATTGCAAACCTGTTGTGGTTGCCATACTTTTAATACTAAATATGAATAAGACAAATGTTGTTGTTTTATATGCGTGTAAAAGAATGCCCAATCAGTCATGTTTGCCACGCAACTCTTCTTATCTAATATTAAATATGAAAAAGACAAATGCTGAATTTTCTTGTATTTGAATACATCTTACTTAAATTTTTATTATTATTTTAAAAAGAAAAATGCTCAATAAACATGCTGAATTTTTGTAGATAAATGCATTACAATAAATTTATTAATATATAAGTAATTAAAAATAAATATATAATAATTCATTTATTTTTTTTAAAAATCAAATTTTTAATATAATTTTTTAAAATAAAACTTATTTTATAAATTTGAACCAGGGTTGGGATAGGAACTCCTGATATCTAACCGGATGGATGGGATAACAAATTTCAATTTGAAAGAAGTGAACGTGAATTTTTAAATTTTTAATTTGGTGGTTTAAGATGCACAAATTTTCAATTACATAATTTCCATTATCCTTGTAAAGTTATCCCTTGTTCGAAACAAAAAATATACTTGTTATTCTTGGTAAATGAATAAAAAAGTTATATTTAAAACAAAAATAAAAGATCAAAACACAAACAGAAAACATGGTCTTCCCCTTCTGCAAATTTTAGCTTGCAACTTGCTAGCTAGTGGCTCTTTTACTGTTGTGAGTGTACTGAGGCACAAATAAAACAGTTATTTTTCATTATTGTAATCTCATTTTCTCCATAGACATTCTCCTACATAAAGAATGCGGCTAATGCATTGCAAAATAAAGGTGGAGAAGAGCTCGAGATAAAGAGAAGCGTTGCAAGATGAAAAATGTTTTGAGATTGCATTGAAAGAAAACTCAAAAAAGCCTTCACAACATTGCAGTTGCTAAATGCACTCCCCTAGTTGATAGATACTGTTGTTTTTTTTTTTTTAATAAGAGTAGATAGATACTGTTGTTTTTTTTTTTAATAAGAGTAGGCAGAAATATTAAACAATAAAAGGGAGCATAAAGAAAGAAATTGAGACTGCAAAGGCTTACTTTATTCTGATATGAAGCAACGTATTTAAAAGCATGGAAAAGATAGTAACTGCTAACAAAAAGATAACATCACTAACAGAAAGATAACACCACTAACAAATCATGCCTAGAGAATAGGATCAAAACTGCTTTATCCTATCAGTCAACATGACTTTTATTTTTTCCTAAAAAATAGCATAAAAATCTTATCTACTATAAGTTGTTAGGCAGTTCCAACAGTCAAATCTTAACACTCCTCCTTGACTTTGAAACTGCAAACTCCAAGCTTTTGTCTCAAGTATTCAAATTTGGCTTTAAAATCCTTTATGAGTTTCTCATCACTTCCTGTCACAAGTAAATCATCAACATAGACAGCAATAATGATTAAATTTGCATCTACCAATTTCACATATAATGCAGCCTCACTTGGACTTTTGACAAATCCAAGATCTTGAAGATGATAATCTATCCTGCTGTACCAGGCCCTAGGAGCCTGTTTAAGACCATATAATGTTTTTTTCAACTTGTAAACTTTCTGCTCCTCTCCTTTGATTTGAAACCCCTCAGGTTGCTCTACATAAATCTCCTCCTGCAAGTAACCATTTAGAAAGGCAGATTTTACATCTAAATGATAAACTTTCCACCTTTTATGTGCAGTCAAGGCAAGTAGCATTCTAATTGTATCAAGACGTGCAACTGGAGCAAAGGTTTCTGAAAAATCCACTCCAAACACCTGAGCATAGCCTTTCACCACCAACCTGGCCTTGTATTTATTTACAGAACCATCTGGATTAAGTTTGGTTCTATAAACCCATTTTACCCCTATAGGTTGTTTGTGTTGAGGTCTGTCCACTAGCTCCCATGTGTCATTTTTTTCTATCATCTTCAACTCTTCCTTCATAACATTTATCCACTTGTCATCCTTTTCAGCTTCTTCAAATTCTGCAGGTTCTAGGACAGCTACATTACTCTTTTGATAAATCTCAGATAAAGATCTTGTACCTCTGACATGAATGTCATCTACATCATCATCTAGGAACTGTGGGATTTCTGGCAGCTGCTTCCTTATTGGCTCATCCCAACTCCATTGTTGATCTTCCATAAATTTGACATCTCTACTCACAAGAATTTTCCCATTTTGAGGTTGGAAAATTCTGTAAGCTTTGGAGGTGTTGCTGTATCCAATGAAAACTCCGGGTTCTGCCTTTTTATCAAGTTTGTCCCTTTTAACCTGTGGAACATAAGAGAAACAAACACAACCAAAGATTTTTAGATTTTGTAAATCTGGTTTGTAACCAAACCAGCCTTCAAATGGAGTTTTTTTGTGCAGAACTCTTGTAGGTAGTCTATTCAGCAAAAATACTGCAGTGTTTGCAGCCTCCGCCCATAGCTCCTTTGGCAACTCCTTTTCATGCAGCATACACCTTGTCATCTCCATGATACTTCTATTTTTTCTCTCACTCACACCATTTTGTTGTGGGGAGTAAGGTACGGTGAGTTGGTGCTCAATGCCAGCTTCTTCACAAAATTTATCAAAAACATCATTTTTGTATTCCTTCCCATTGTCAGACCTTATTGTTTGCAACCTGCAATCACTTTGATTCTCCACCAATGCATTTAAAGATGATACTCTCTGAGGTCCCCTAACATATGTGTGAACTAATTGCAGCTTTTGAGTTACTCTCCAAGTTGATTGAGGAAATGGTTTTCTGACTAGCTTACCATATTGGCAAGCCATGCAATCGGCTAACTTGTCTTCAAGCATTGACACACCTTTCACCAAGGCATGTTTTTGCATGTATAAAAGTCCAGCAAGATGGAAGTGTCCGAGCCTTTTGTGTCATAGTTCAACATTGGTGGCCATGCTTGAAAAAGCTATTTGCTTCTCCTCCATTAGATTTAAAGCATAGCTTTTAGCCCTCATTTTCACCTTGAATACGTCTTTTCCTTTTGCATCTTTGATCAAGCACCAATTTTCTTCAAATATAACTTTGAAGCCTTTCTCTACAAACTGAGCAACACTAAGTAGATTTTGATCAATGTCAGGCACATATAAGACATCAGAGATATATTTCAAACCTGTCAAGCTTTCAATAGCAACAATCCCTTTTCCCTTGACTGAGATGAAATCACCATTTCCAATTTTTACTTTGGAAACAATGGTTTTGTCAAGTTTTTTAAAGAGGTTCAGGTCATTAGTCATATGGTTTGTGCAACCGCTGTCTATTAACCATGAATCACTGGAACTATTGCTTGTGGCAAAGCATGTTGCAACAAAGAGTTGCTCATCTTCTCGTTCCTTCGCAACCACCTTTGCTTCCTCTGATTTGGACTTGCATATTCGCTCTACATGTCCCATATTGCCACACTTTCTGCACTTGACATCTGGTTTCCACCAACATTTTCTTTCAGGATGATTTGTCTTTTTGCAATGCGGACAAGGAGGAAAGGTCTCACCTTGCTGCTTGTTGGAGCCTTCTGGTTTTTCGTTCCTCCATTTGTTGTTCTTCTTGTCTTTGCCACCTCTTGAATTTTGTGTTTTCGTATGAAACGCACCTTGTACCACCTCCTCTTGTCTCATCATTCTTCTCTGCTCCTGGGCTTGTAGAGCATTTATGAGTTCTCCCAAGGTGATGGTTGACAGGTCTTTAGACTCCTCCAATGCTGATATCTTTGATTCATACTTCTCAGGTATAGTGACCAGGATTTTTTGCACTATTCTTTCATCAGGAAAGTCTTTCCCAAGAAGCCTCACTCTATTTGTATTCCTAACAGCCGGTCAGCGTAGCCTTTAATTGTTTCAGTCTCTTTCATGCTCTGCATCTCGAATTCTCTGCCCAAGTTGAGTACTTGCATGCCTTTGGTTCTTTCACAGCCTTGATATTCTGATCTGAGATAATCCCAAATCTGTTTGGCAGACTTGAAGTTCATAATTCTTGTAAAAATAATTTTTGACACAGCAGAGAAAAGACAATTTTTAGCCTTAGCCTTTTTGGTCTTCCTTTCTCTGTGATTCTTCATCTGAGCCACCGTTGGATCTAAAGGTAGTTCAGGAACATCATAGTTTTCTTCTACTGCCTCCCAAAGATCCAAAGCTTCAAGATGAGCAGTCATCCTTGCAGCCCATAATTCGTACTCCTCACCATCAAAAATTGGTGGTGAACCTGCTGTGTATGATGTTTCTCCCTCCATTGTGATTTCTCTCAACTCACAGATCCCTTAAAGATAAGAGCTCTAGATACCAATTTGTTGTTTTTTTTAATAAGAGTAGGCAGAAATATTAAACAATAAAAGGGAGCATAAAGAAAGAAATTGAGACTGCAAAGGCTTACTTTATTCTGATATGAAGCAACGTATTTAAAAGCATGGAAAAGATAGTAACTGATAACAAAAAAATAACATCACTAACAGAAAGATAACACCACTAACAAATCATGCCTAGAGAATAGGATCAAAACTGCTTTATCCTATCAGTCAACATGACTTTTATTTTTTCCTAAAAAATAGCATAAAAATCTTATCTACTATAAGTTGTTAGGCAGTCCCAACAGTCAAATCTTAACAGATACAGTTAGTTTTGGGCCAAGGTTGTGGTTCCAATTACTCGGCTCGCAAAAATCATATTTTAGAGCACTGGGTGTTTAAACATAACATAACAGGAGGAAAAAAACACTTTTAACCCTAAGCTTATAAACAGAGACCTAGAGAAGAAGAAATGGCAAGCATGTATGAGAAAAATGAACGCAACAGAAGATTAAGAAAAAAATACCAAATGAATTACTCGATGCTATTTGATGCTCTCACAGAATGTCCCCTCTTTTGATTTCTGATTTTTGCCCCTTCTGAATAGCCAGTATTATAGATTCATTTTGCACAGCAATTTTCAACTTAAGGGAACAGAACGTTATGATGATCATATGATATGACCTCGTTGAACTCAATTTTCAAAGTTATGGGGGCAATTAATTAGCTAGAAGATGAAGATGATGATGATGACGACTACTTTCTCCTCTTTTGGCTTTTTTCATTGTGCTAGATAGGTACGTAACTCTAAAAGTCAAAAAGAAGCTTGTTTCTGTCATATTACTATCTTACCATGATAATACAACAACTGTACAACTATCTAATTAAATCTGCCGCCACACAAAATTGTGATATGTTTTCTTTCTTTTTTAGCTGCTTATTGTTGTTGATATGTTGTAAATGGACTGCACATTGATTCTAGTAGGTGGGCATGAATGTCCAATGTATTATTCATTTATTTACTTTTTGAATAAAACATCATTCGGATCCTGAGGGTGTATAAAGTTGTTGCACAAGTGAAGAAAATAAAATAAAAAATCTGACAATATAATCTATCAATCACTTTAGGCTTTAGTCCAAATTTTAAAAAGTGACAGTGACTATAGGTGATTAATTAATATATGATAAGATTAATGTCTTATTTCACATCATAGAGACTTATTTTAAACTTCTTTAGTTTTAAGAATTAATATGATACGGTTTTTATCAATTCAATGGTGTTTTACCTTCTTTGTTTTTTCTTGGTAGATTGTTTTCTATTTTCTTACAATGGATTTAAATGGGCTTTTGCTTTGGGCACCAATCGTATTGTTAGTATATCCAGTATTTTAAGTGAAGTGACGAAAATTTCCTTTACTTAAAATTTTAAAAAACACTCCCTTCGTCTTCCTCTCACGCACTATGCAGTCTTTTTCTTCCTCCGTGTTGTCTCTGTGATTTCAAGCTTCCGTGCCTCATCCACCTACCTGTGTCATGCTGCCACTCTATGCCCCGTTGTGGTCATCGTCTTTTGCCGTCGTAAATGGTCTAGGTTCTTCCCTCCTTTTATTTCTACAATTGCATGAGTAAGGATTGGAAATCCATATAAAATAGAGATTGTAAATTCATATAATTCATACCCGTATGACTTATAAGGATTATTCAACCTATAAATTTATTTTAATTTTTTATTTAAATTTGAAAAAAAAAACATTTTATAATTTTTTTAAAATTTTAAATAAATTAATATTTTTGTTTAAAAAATTTAATAAATAAATATTGTTGTATATTTTTTAGTTTTTTATTTAATTAATTATATTTGTTTTTTTAAGTTGGTTCTGAATTAAGTTAAGTAATTTTTTTATTTTAAAACAAATGTATATATATATATATATATATATATATATATATATATATAATTACAGTCATAGTATTAAATATTTATATAATTAGTGTTTGGAAGTATAAAATTTTAAAAAAAATATTAGTTAACAAAATTTAAAGTTATTGTCATAGTAATTTGTTGAAAAATGAAATAGTAATTTGTTAGAGTTAAAAACCAAAATTGTAGTTACATTTTGGTCATTAATTTAAGTTTACTAGAATTAGTGTTATCAACTCTATATATTTGAAAAAAGAATTTTTGTATGCATTTATGAATATATTAAAGTAATAAAAAAGTTATTTTAAAAAAATTAGTCATGAATTATTAAATAGTAATTGATTGAAGTATTATTTGAACGCTTACATAAATTGTTATGATTATTTCAATGTGCAAATTAAGGTTCAAACCAGAGGTTTGGGTCAGACATTAGGAAGGGTTATAGGAAAAGTCCTAAGGAGACAAGTCAGTGGTGATGCGGATGAAGCCCCCGACGACAAAGGCTCATAACATCTGCATGTCGGCAATGAGAAGTTGCACCTGTTGTTGAGGATGTTCAACAACATGTGGATCATGTAGGTGATGAGGTCCACGAACAACCTAAAAAAGTAGTTGTTGATGATGTAGTGACTGATGCCGAGGGTTTTTTAGGCATGCCCCACGACACATAAGTTTTGATAGACTATGTTTATCATGTGATAGCAAAAATTTGAAATGGAGAGTTATTTATATTTTTAAATAAATAATATTTTCGTAAGTATTTGTTATTATTGTTGGAATGATTTAAATTATGATCTTCAAGAATGTCCGGAGCTGAAGTTATCATCCCATGGAAGGAATGTTTTGAAATTTGACAGGTCTGTTCCAGAGATTGAAGGCTTAATGATTGCCATAGGATTAAATCCTTTGATCGCATGTTCGTTGAACACTAGTGATCGGGAACTTATATTGGCATTTGCGAAAAGGTGACATAAGGAAACTAGTAGTTTCCATCTTCTTGAAGGAGAGGTAACTATCACCCTCAACAATGTGGCATCGTTGCTACATCTACCGATTACAGAGGCCTTCCATAGCTTCGAGGCTCTTCATGTGGACGAAATCATCTTTTTGTTAGTTGAATTGTTTGAAGTTAGTTCAGAAGAAGCAAGAGCTAAGACAATACAATGTCATTGGGCATATGTTAGGTATTTTGGTTGCGAGACATATATCGGAGCAAATGTGACGCAACATAATGGATTGTAGCAGCTCGAACATATTTGTTGCATCTGATAAGTTGCACACTCTTTGCTAACAAGACTGCCACATACATTCATGTGATATTCTTGGACGCATTTTGTGACTTGACACAGAGTAGAAGTTACAAATGGGGAGCTGCTGCACTGGTTCATATGTATGAGAATTTGAATGACACGTCAAAGAGCATTATCATACAACTTACATGATATATCACACTTTTACAAGTAATTTTAACTTCTTTTTTTAGTTCTTTAGTTTATATTAAGTATTGTTTTCATTGTTTTGTTGTTTTTAAAATATGTGCATATTGGATCTACAAGCACTTTCCTTTTATTGTTTCTTCTATTGCTGCCGAAGATTATCATGAAAGGAAACCACATGCCTACTATTGGAAGTTTGGGAAGGCATTACTAGTGTCAAAGTATCACAAGTGTTTGGATAGATGTTACGTGTTGGATTTCCTATGGTGATCACCATGCATTCAGAGAGTTTGAGCTTATCTCTTTATTTTCCGAACATATCAAACGTAGCCCATAATCATCGCCACAAAAATCAATTTCATAAGCAACAGATCGAGTTCAATGTAAAACATCATCATGGGTAACAATCACTTACAATGTAATCCATACAAGTTTAGTCATTGATGTGAAAATTAAATTTTAATATAAATTTGTAAAAGTATAAATTGAAAACTATCGTATGAAAGTGAAATAGTTCATATTTTGCTCATTAATAAAATATATTTACATTGAAATCAAGTAGATAATTACAAGTTAATTGAATTTTTATATGAATGTTATTTTTAACTATTGATTTCTTTAAACAAATATGAAATTCAATTAAAAATAAAGATAAAAAGATATAATAGATTAAGAAAACAAGACGATAATTATAAATAAAGATAAATAAAATAGATTAAAAGATACATCAGAACATACGAAAATCAAGTAGATAATTATAAATAAAGATAAATAAAATAGATTAAAAGATGTAACAGAATAGGAAAACCAAGTAGACAATTACAAATAAAAATAAAAAGAGGATAAGTTGAGAGCATGGAAAAAGAATTTTTGCGTCTAATAGTTAAATCAATTTTTTTGAAAGGATAAAAATAAAAATAAAAATAAAAATAAATAATATTAGGGATGGGCTTTTCGAAAGCCAAAGAATATGGAACAATATCAATGCCACGTACATCCTCAGCTGAAATTTAAGGATGACTAATCAAAATTCTGATGCATATATATGTACATTTCTGTACACAACGATGAAACAGCTACTCTGCTGCTATACAATTTTTCACTTCTCTGTTTTCTTTTACCTTCCACTTTGTATATATGGGGCAATCTTCATGTCGCCAGTTTACCTTCAGAGACTTGAGTATCATCTGATGAATCTAGGGATTGAGATCTGGCTTTGCTCGTAATTCTATTATATCCATATCCAAAAGAAGTTCCATTTGTTTCGGATAGCTGAATAAACAAACAAAAAAGTAACATAATTCCATCCAGGCATCAATGATATACAAAAGTGAACGAGTAGTATGTGATCATGCAAAATCCAACATGAGAGTTAATATTTAGTAATTGTGCATGTGATTAAAAGAAACGCGTACTTCAGTGAGCTCAGCCAGATGACGGGATCTGAATTCATTTATAGTCGCTGCAATCTCCGATGTAGGAAGTTTAGCCTGAAGAGAGAAATGCTTAGTTAACTGGGTTCATCAACAAGCTAAATCCTATGATAAGAAACCTTTGTATGTCCCATTCTGTTAGGGCCTAAATTAAACATGTTATTTAATTTTCAGTTTTCCCTTCTCAATTGTAAGAACATCAAGTGTCTTCATTTTTTCATTGAGATGTATGACCAAATTTTACCATGGCATAAAGAGCAAAAGTATACTCATACTATTTCTGAGAAAAATTAACCAGAAACTCTGTAAATTATTTACGCAATGAAGAGAAAATAAACAAAAGTTCAGGCAATGTGACAGATTCAGCTACAACAAGAAACGAACATAATATTTTACCACAATAAATGGTGTTGTTATCATCAGGTGAGAGTAATAATAAAATGCTAAGACGTTAAAAAGTTCATTCGGACAATATATCTGCTCAAATAACATGATAGTTACCTGAGCAAGCACGGCGGCTGCTAGTTGAAGACTTGGTTCCAAGGTCTCTGGGACAACCTGCAAATGCAAGAGGCAGAGAGATAAAGAGATAAGACAGAGAAGATTAACAGAGTATTTTGGCTAAATCTAAATATGTATTAGTAAAGAAAAACACTTCCAAAATTATACCATAAGGCAATCATAACATTCATAATAGAAAAGGTAATAGAATATTACAGCGGTAGCTCCAGCCTTTTCTAAATTCAATCCATGATCAACATCATGAGCACGGACAAAAGTCTTCACGTTTGGGAAGTGCTTGCTCAGAGCCCAAACTGTTCTATAATTTGCTCCAGGGGAATCTAGAGTTACCGCAGCAGCACTTGCCCTTTCAGCCCCAACCTTGTGTAGGACCTTATCATGCAGTACAAAACAGTCAAGCAATGAACATGCACGCAAACTCAAGTACTGAAGTCATATGCACTACCTCTCGACTACCAGCATCTCCAAAGTACACAGGGAGATCTAGGGAACGCCCAATTGCCACTCTATCACTGAAGACATTGAGAAATATGAAGACAGGTTAGGCCATCTTCTGATGTTCATATGCAAAAATGTAAAATGATATATGGTAGTTCACACATCTTCGGAGAAATCTAAAGGATAATCTTGACAAACATCCAACTATTTACAGCAAAATCAATTTATTTTTCAGTGAAGCCTTTAATGTCTCCGAGAAAGTCAAAACTGATGCACAACCAAACAGCAGCACATCTAGATACCTCATGCATAAAGAAAGAGACAAAGTAATATTCTTGTCCTGTCTTTTTTTCCCTTGGGAGGCAGAGTTTAGAATATCATTTAACAATTCTGTCCACTAATTTTTCTTTTTCAACATAAATAAGATCCACTAATCGTAAAAATCACCTAATAGTTACACAATCATTCATGGAAGGATTTTAAGATACAATAACAAGAAAAACAATATTTTCAGTTAGTATTGAGCTACCTTCTCACGTCTAGTGCAACAAAGGGAATAAGTTGCTCAGAAAGAAGTTGTGCAATGATCTGGAAATAACAAAATGGTAAACTGTTATATATAAATAACAAAATGATAAATTATTAAAAGTAATTAATTAAACCAAGAAAGAAAGAACTCACCTGCCCAACTCGCCCAAATCCACAAATTATGATGTGATTTTGCAGATCATCTGTCTGTAAAAGATGTCCTCCAAAAAGTAGTCAATAACTAATTTTACGTGTCAAATCTAATAAAAAAAAATAACAAATGCTGAATCAATATGGTCTAACTACATTCACTGTCTACTAACACAAGCGTAGGAAGCAATACTGTAGAATCTCCTAAGCTAAAGTAGACTAAATATGAGATAAGAAATATGATTAACTAATTGGAAAAAAAGTCAATCATGTGATTAAAAGAGTATAGAGAATAATAATATTTCAAATGTAAGAAATAGATGTGATTGACAGAAAAAATAAAAGGCACGAAAGGTATAATTATCAAGCTGTCCTACATTTTTTTTTTTTACTGCATCAAGCTGTCCTACATAGTAAACGTATTTATTGTTTCTCTGACTAAGATATTCTTTCCAAAACACTATCAGTATCATTACAAAGATAAGCACAAGGCAGTGAGTGCTTGCTTGACAGTAATAGACTGACCTTGTGCCAAAATTAACTGCCTTGGTTGGCTTTGAAATTGTTCATTTATATTACCTCCACTTTCTCTGATAATAAATGTCAAAGATTTAATGCCTTTTCTTATTGCTACCATATGATTCTCAATTGGACTCGCATGGTCAATGAGACCCAAATAAACTTACGACTTTTTTCTGGGTGCAAAATGATAGTTTGAAAAGAGAAAAATCTTATGCCAGGTGTAAGCAACCATTTCTCTATTTTTTTCCTTTTTACTACTCTTTGTAGACAGTAGATACTAATACTACCCAGCTGCATTGTACACTCCTGGCAAGACTTGCTATTTCATGCAACACAACAAACAATCCATTGAATCGTAAAATAAAAAAGATGGCATTCAGTCCACCAGCAATGGCAGTTCTATAGGTATAAATTTTACAGCCTTTTGCAGTTAATGGGTCAGTTTATTTAAACTTAAAAAAATATTAAAAAAATGCTTTTTAAAAAGGAGCCTTTTTAAGAAACAAATCCAGGATTTGTTTCTTAAAAGAAAAACTTTTTTTTTTAAGAAAAAGTATCAAAAAAGTCAAAACTACTTTTTTATTAAAAAATGTTTTTTTTTTTTTAAAATAAGCTTAAAGAAACAACCCCAATAATATAAGTCCCTGCCAGTTACTCTTGCAGGTGATCTTACCTCACTTTCCACAGGCAATAAACTTCGAACATCATGCAGCTCAAAACGGGAAGCAAGGAGCTGACCTCCTTCAGCTAGCCATGGAGTGAGGGCCATTGAAATTCCCACGACAAGAAACAGTAAAGAGGACATTTGGGAAGACATTATGCCCTGCACAAATATTAATTATCAAATAGCAAAACGTTAGTTTTTATAACAAATAAAATGACAATGAGGAAAAAGGTTAAAGGCCCCATGGATGTTTGGGAAATGCAAGAACAGATGACATTGCACCTCAAAACTCTTATTAAGTCACAAAATGTCAAAATAACAGCCAGCGATAACCCAATTTTATTAACACTTGACTGGTGAATGGTTATAACATATTATTAATCCACTTATCAGTTCATTTTTCCAAGAAAGCTGACCATAATCATAAAACTCCAAGAAAAGTTTAAGTTACAAATATCAAGATGCATATTGTCAAAAACAAGAAAAGAAGAATGATGTATTTTAAATAAATATAATAATTTATAATCCAGAACTGAAGGAAAGCAAAACAGTTTTCAAAGACGAAAACCTGATTAACAGCTTCACCAAAAGCCACAAATGCAAATTCTCCCCCTGGAGCAAGAAGAAGACCCACTCTGATGGCAGAAATGAGAGAAATACCAAAAACTCTGCCAATTAAAGTAACCAACAAAGTCTTGCCAAATATCAAGAGTCCCAAGGTCCCTGTAATGACTGGAAAGTTTGAAAGAAGAAGTTTTGGATCAATTGACATTCCGACCTGAAAAGTCACAAAAATTACTTTCCATCAATTATACAGATTGAAGCTAGCTTGCTCAGAAAGTCACAAATCTCGAAGCAGCCATTTCTTGCTGTTGAAGAGTCTCATAAGAATTATTCCAACATAAGCAATTGAACAGCATATTGACAAAGTATAAAATATATATATGTTACATGTAAATATACAATACAACTAAGTTAACTTTTGAATTTGAATATTAAGCACAAACCGTCATAAAGAAGAGACCCAGTAGAAGGCCACGATATGGAGCAATATCAGATTCAACCTGTAAGGAAAACTCAGTTTCTGCCAGTAGTAAACCAGCCAAAAATGCCCCCAATGCCATGGAAAGTCCAGCCTGTTTTAAGTAAAGAAAAATTATTTTTAAAAAAAGGGGTAAAAGTAAGGTTGGCACACCAAAAAAAAAAGTCATCTCATCACTTCAACGGACACAAGAATAACTGTTGAAAACTGTCAAACCTTGGCTTAGCTCAAAAACCCAAACCAAGGGGAAATAAGGGAAAGAAAAAACATCGGTATGAACACCTACCCTGGCTGTGAGAAGGCTAGTCCCAAGAATAACAAAGAGTGTATTGGCAGAAAATATTTCTGCATTTTGATTCTCTGCAATCTGCTTATATATGGGCCGAAGGAGCTGTACAGAGAAATGGGAAAATTACATAGCAAAAGTTATAGTGCAATCAAGAATTGTCAAAACATGCCTTCCTAATGAATCCAAAAATATAGAGGGGGAAAAATAACTTTTATATCATATATAGGATTTTGATACACTTAACATAAAATATGCTAAATGCCCGCTCCATTTAATCCCATTAGGCCTAGAAACTTCCACCATTTCTCAATGTTCAACCACTACTCTGCAAAACTCGTCTCAACCAATATAAGCAACTGAGTTTATGCATTACATCGATGATAAGTAGTACTAGTTGGCAATTTCCATCCACGTGATAACTAGAATATCTGAATGTGTACAACGTATTACAGATCAAAGATCATTGTAAAATATACAATCTGTGGAACATGGTCTGTAATTTGTACCAAAACTCTATCTCATATCAACCACTAGATGTCAGCATATCTACCCTGAGCAATACAATTGATGGCTTATTGTTATGCTCCATGTAAACTTCTAAGATGAATTTAACAAAATAATTTTATAAAGATTATTAGAAACAAAAATAGATAAACTGACAAGAAAAGGCAAATATTTCCTTCAATAAAAAAAAATTAAGCATCAGCTATCCAGATTAGGAGTATATTTTAATAATTAGAAATAGCACATCTACGCCTCAGTTCTGAATATCACATACCAATCGTCCACCAGCAATTATGGCTGAAATGGCAACCACTGCCTTAACAGCAGCCAGACCAAGAGCTTCAGCAATGGCTTGGAAACCAACCTGAAAACTGAGATTGGTATTACACAAAAAGACAAGATAGATGATAATGACTGACAAAAGTAAGGTGAAGTCATTGGCTTCCAGTCAAGCATTTAACATGATCCACCTTTAATTAGAAAGAGTGAACTGTGTTTTGGTCCTTTTAATGCATACATAATAAAAAAACAAAATCAAAACAGCCTTGTCACAAACTGTCTCGTGCTACACAGGACAGGAGTTCATGCAACTTTAAGTAGCCATGTTCACAATATTGTCTATTGTCTGATATACATATTTTAAGATAAAGTATAGAAAATGTTACCCCTCCTTTGGAAGAATTAGGTGAAACAAGAGGTATGAGTATTAGCAAGACAACAACAGCCAAATCCTGAACAGAAACAAAGACACAATACTCAGTTTCGGTCAAAATATTGGAATACCAAATATGGTTAATAGATAAAAAAAACAACAGATTGATATAGCAATGGCAAGATAGATACAATCATACAACGAGGATGCAAGTTGAGAATCTATATAAAGATACTAAATAAGTGCCAATCCAACGTAAACCAATCTACGAAACTAGGAGTGTTCGTAAACCAATTCAATCCAACATAAACCACAAAGTTTGTTTATTAGTTTTTTATATAAAAAAATACAAAAACCAAAAAATTGATCCAATCCAAACCCACTTTTGATTGGAATGAATTAGATCATATTTAATTTAGGATCAAATTGATTGGATGTTTAAATAAAATAAAAACAATGGGATATGATTGAATAACTTTACTCCTCAAAACCAATCAAATCCAATCTGTGAACACCTCTACGAAATCATCTAAAGAGTTGAGACATTTTCAGAGAAACCTTATCTCCCTTTTCTCTCTACTCTCTCTATATCTTTGTATTCAGTTTTCAACAGAAACAAGTGAAAAGCACCACTATTCTTTCTACTTTCTATAGTATCTGTGTAGAATACTTGACTGTATAGGATGCAAACATGTTTATATGCTGACAAAATAACATACTTTTGCCCCTATAGGATATGCAGTTCAGGTTATCCAGAGTCTAGAAGGTAAAGGCAATAGTCTGGAAAATTGAAGCAAATGCCTCATATAAGATGAAGTTTAGCCAACTACATATCTCAAGTATTATATCATTTAATATTTTATTTTACAAGAGAATCCTGCAGTTTCTAGATAGATGGTAAGTTACAAAGGAACCTGAAAAAGAAGAACAGAAAATGTAGCCCTTCCATGCCGTGATGTGCTCTCACCTCTCTCCTGTAAAACCTGCAAAACAAGTTCAATTGAATTATTGCTATATGAAAAGACTTAGCAGACCTGAAAACATAAGTTTTAAATAGAAAGAACAGCCTTGAAATATTTTAATTACAGATATAGCCATCAAGCTTATTAAGTTATGACAACCATAAAGTCATTGCTAACACGTGCAGGCTACAATGAAAATCGGATTACAATTAATACTTTCAGAAAGGTAGATATCACCTTATTTGAATTTACATTAATAGAAGCATAAAGCTGGAGTAGTAGACTGTTAACATATAGCACGGAGTAAAGGTTAAAAGCCAACAGAGCTAAGGTTATTTACCTGCAGAACAACAGCAGTTGATGATAATGCCAAGCCATTCCCAATGACAATAGCAGCAGGGCCAGCTTGACCACAAATATAATGAGCCACCAAGCCAACAACTACAGCAGTCACCAAAACCTGCATTTTTTCCATACATGCTAAGAATTGTTGACTCGGGCATTAGTAGCATATAAATAAAATAGCCTAAGTGAACAACAATACAAGGATGGAAGATGGAGTTTTCCCATCACCTGAGCAGAGCCTAATCCAAAGACATATTTCTTCATTGAACTAAGCCTTTCAACAGAGAGCTATAAAAATACAGTTCAGAGCTTCAGTTTATTTCTTACTACAGAGATGATCAAAGCTAAGGCAGAACAAGATCTTATAGGAAGCTCCACCTCCAGGCCAATATTGAATAACAGGAAAACAACTCCAAACTCGGCTATTGCTTTTGTTCCATGAACATGACGAATGATGGAGAGACCATAAGGCCCAATCAAGATACCAGCAGCCAAGTAGCCAAGAACAGGACTGCCTAAACATTGTTGCAGGTAGATGACTTGTCAGACAATCAATTTGATCAAGTTATGATTTAAAATAAATCCTGTATCCCAAAACATAATTCAGATGATGATTGGAAGCCTGTGACAAGATAAACACTTACTTCTTTTTATTCAATTCAAGTAGCCAAATTTTCTTCAAGCATTGCAACTTCATTTATTATCATAATCAAGCTAATAAATGGCATTTATCATCATAATCAAACTAACAAAAGGTGACATAGGAAAATAAATGTGAGCTAAAAAAAGCAGCAGATATAATCTATAAACCAAAATTTTCATGTAAGCACTAAGCAATATATAGAGTTTGGTGCCTAATCAAATTCAAACTAAAGTATAACATTTAGACAAACAACTTTGTTATTCTTTCATCCAATATTAAGAAAACATGGCAACCTAGTTACCTCCAGGAATCTTTTGAAATATTGGCACAAATACAACACTTGCAAGTAGTAACCAGAGCATGTCAAAGAGGGAGGCTTCCTCCTCATCCACCTATGATAAATACCATGCAGAGTCAGATAAAACTTAATAATTGAGCATAAGAACAAGGGAAACAAACCTCTTGATCAGGTAATGATGCAATGATATTCTTAATTCTCCTGGGAAGCTCCTGAAGCTGTCTAACCAGAGGCTTTGCAGTTGAAGAAACTTCTTCAACAGTGATTGCAATGACTTCTGGCTGCTGAAGCAGCTGGGCACTCCTCTCTGTTCTATTGGTGTAGAACACAAGCCTGAAATAAAATTCTACCACTTCTTGAAAAAAAGAGAGTAAAACCTTCATATTGATCTGTGCATCTAATTGGCAATTGGCATATCACGTGGAAAGGCATAAACTTCTAAGATAGGAATTTAATTTCACAAACAGTTTTTAAACAAGCCAGTGAATATTTTACCCTTGATATTTTCTATCATGTCACACAAAGTCTAAAATTTATCATTCTAATATTCCATATGTTTTACTCCTTACCATAATAAATATTTGTGCCAGCCATATGATGTAATTGTTTGTAGAAAGGTTGAAATAAAAATAACAGCAAGAAAAGGATCAAATAAAGAAAGATCATACACACCCTGCTCCAATTAACAATAACCCAACAATCAGCTTGGGTAGTTGCTTCTGTGCAGACTCCACAAGACCATGGAAAACTGATGCTGGTGTGTAATCAGTCTCATCTGCAGTAAAAGAGAAGAATGATGCTGGAAAAAATCGGGAAGACTTCTTCAATGATGCCTTGGGAGCCAACGGTGAGTTATCTCTTGCCGAATCTTTCTGTGTTTCCTGCTTTTTTGTTTGAACTACATTCTTTGACTTTTCTATTTCAACTTCAGCTTCTTTAGGAGAGTCTAAGCTTAACTGTCCATTCTCATGATCCCTCAGATAATCAGACTGTACCATGTCTTCCAAACTTTTGCTGGTGTTATTAGATTGTGTTTCTGGCAATTGCATTGCTAGCAAAGGCTCACCATCGATTAAGTAGTCAATCTCTCTTTTATCAGCATCATCACCAGATAAACCTTGAACCACTTCCTCCTCAGGAATAGCCACAACATCTTGTACTTGTAGAGTGTCTGCGGTATCAGCATTAGAACTAGAGGAAGATTTGTCTGCTTTCTGTAATGCAATCTCTGCATCATTCATGCATTGTGCAGCCTCTAGTTCAGCGGCAACAGCTTGCTCTGCTAAAAGCATTATGTTTGCAACATCTTCTTCTGCCTTCGCTGCTTTCAGCTGTGCCTGTTCTGCAATTTCATGCAATTTGTTCACTTCATTCTGCAACTCCTCCTTTCTACATTGCAAGCATCTCAGCTCATTCTCACAATTTGCTAAATCTGTCTGGCATTCCCTGATATCCTCCTGAGCAACCAAAAGTTCTTTCTCCTCTTGAATTATATCTTTATCACCATTACTCTTGTTAGAACCTTGTGGGGTATCATAAACTTCTTTTGTAACCTCCAAAGAGTCTATGGCCACTTGAAGCCTTGCCTCAGCCAGAGAAAGAGCCATAGTTGCTTTCTGAACAGCTTCTTTGGCAACAAATTCTTGACTCACAATATCTTGGATGACATCAAGGGTAGAAGTAACATTGTTCCAAGCACTTGCTGCTTCATCCTGCAAAAAAATTGCGGTCTCCGATATCTTCTTAACCTTTTCCTCGAAAATGATGCTGTTAACTCGAGCAGCTTCTAATGCTTTCATGGCCTTTTGCAACAGTTCTTTCAATTCATCCACATTTTGTACCTCTATTTCTACTCCACCCCCATCTTCTTTCCTCCCTCCTTGCCCTTTTTCTTCTTCTCCCAAAGGTTCACTCAATTCAGCACTGGAATCAGAGTCCTCATCCGCACCTTCCACCCTACCAACATTCCGTCCATTGCCATTGACATATGATAAAGAATCATTACCCTGACACTTTGACCAAATTTCCCTATTCTTCCTAAAAAGTCTATTATTCTTCCAAGACAAACCCCTCTTCCCAATTGGAACTTTCAACTCTCCTACGCATTCTACTCTTGAACTACTCCTACTACCTATCTTATTCACCCCACTAAAACGAGCCTTCGGAATAGTCCTCGAGTTGCCGAGAAAAGCACAACCAACGCCTCTCCCTCCAAATACAATGCAAGAATCCAAACCATCCAATACCACATTTGACTGTGGTAACCTAAAAGCAACATCCATATTATGATGTTATCTTCCAAAACAAAACACTATCGAAGAGCCACTTCTCTTCAACACATTCTACAACGAATTCCTCGGGGAAAAAACTGAAACAAAACAAAAAAAATAGTCCAAAACTGAATTAGAAAGCTCAACATCAAATATAACAAGGCTTGGCACTCAAAATTACGTTCAAATCAAACACACCTCAATCGTGATTTTGTCAAACATATTATATCATCAGCGAATAATATTCGGTTAGGAGTGTACAAACTATAATCAACCATGCACGTAGGAGCATTTTCGTTTTTTTTTTTTCACTTTCATTCAATTCAACACAAAAATATTTTTTTTAAAAAAAGAGCAAAGATAAGTGTTCTCGGCAAGAGGAATTGGAACAGTTGATGAAATTACCAAAACGAAGAGAAGTGAATAGGGAGGGAGCTTGGAACAGAGAAAGTGGAAATGGAAGTTTCAAATGTGTGTGTTGGATTGGAGAGAGGGGAAATGTGATGTGAAAGAATATATGAATGAGTTGTGTGTTGTGTGTTGCGTGTTTTGTTAAAACGGTCAGCCAAGTGAGCAAGCAGATATATACGAGAGGGAGGGAGAGAGGATATTATTCACAAATCACAAGCTTTGTCTCCACTTGCGCCTAACGCGCGTGTGCCTCTCTATTGAGAAATCAGAAAATTTTGGAGTCACCCCCCCTCTATACTAATTATAAAACATAATTAACTAATTTATATTTAATTATCAGTAGTAAATTTGTTTATAATTATAATTTTTTTCTTAAATACAATTTTGTTCTATATATTTTACTCAATATTAATTTTGGTTCTTCCATTTTAAAATTGAGATATTTGGTCTCTTTATTTTAAAAAATATATAATTTTGGTCTTTTTATTTCAAAACAAAAACATTTTATCTTCCTATTTTAAAAATTTTATAATTTTGATTTAATTTTTAATTTTATTTTACGTTTTATTTCTTATAATATTATTAATTAAATCATTTTTGATAGTATCTTAAATGAATATATTAAGTCTAGGATTCAATGGACCAAAATAAAAGAAATAAAGTGTAAACAAAGTTAGGGATTTAACTAAAAATTATGAAATTTCTAAAATAGACGAGCTAAAATCATAAATTTTTTAAAATAGGAAAATCAAATGTCTCAATTTTAAAATAAAGGGACCAAAATTATGAATTAAACAAAATAGAAAGATCAAAATTGAATTTAAGTCTATTTTTTAAAATTTGTTCTTAACTTTATTGAAAGTTTATTCATCTTCTTCAAAATTCATATCACATTGATTTATAATTGGATGATAATGTAAAAATATATATGACTATTAAACTCAAAGCATTATCCTCTCTTCTAAATAGTGTTTAAATAAAGTGCTTAAATAATTTTAGAAGTATTAAAAATCATTTTAACCCACATTTAAAAAAAAAACTTCAAATATGAACCTTATTAAACTGCATAAATATAAGAATTAAGGTGATGAATATTTAATATTTTGGAAATTACTTAAATATTTTTATTACCTTAAAAATTATTTAAGAAGGAAGGTATTAGTTGATGAAATTGATAATTTATTCTTTAATGCAAAATTTATGTTTAAATGAATTTAATTTAAAGAAATGTTTTAAATATATTTAAAGTTTTAGAATTAATAAAAATATGTATTTCAATTTTAAAATAAACAAATTAGTGAAAATATGGTATAGCCTATAAACTTCTATGCTTCTTCAGTGCTTTCTAAATTCAACAGCCATGCCAGCGCGTGAAGTGTCACTAATCATTTCTCTGTTTTTGTATTGATCCAATGCTCATTTCGGGATATATAACTGTGTCTGTTGTGATGAATGGACACTGAAACTGGCTGCTAAGAAAATATCCTAACCATATTTTGTCTTTTAGTGGAGTTTCTGTTTCTCTCTATGATTTACAGGGGTATATTCTCTACTTCATTCTAATGTCCGAGAAATTTAATTAATATTGTTTGATTTTATAAATTAATATTAAATTGTTTGAATTTATTTATAATATTTTATGAAAATATTTATGTTTCATTTAAGATTAAAAAAATGATTATTTTTATTTAAAATAATATTTTAGTCTATGTGTTGCATAGGATCAATATTTATTTTATTTAATTGAAATTCATAATAAATTAATATTTTTAAATATGTAAATTATATTAACCAATGAATATTTTTTAATATATAGATTATATTTTAGATTTATAATAAATAATATAAATTGTAATATAAGATTAGTTTTTAAATTGAAAAGGATTGACGGTTAAGAAAATTATGTATACTGATAGTAGTTTGAAGTGATTGAGAAAAAAAATAATTGTTTTTGTTAGTTCTAAAGTCATGGGTGAAATGCACCTTCTAAAGAAAAGAAGAAAAGTGTTAAAAATGTTTAATTGAAAGAATGAGAATACATAGTGAGACTTTTATTATTTAAGTTGCTAATTCTAATTTACAGTATACGAGTAGATTACAAATTATTATAAATAATTATTTTTAAAATAAGTTTAATAATGCAATAAGTTTGAGAATTTATATCACTGTTTTGTTTTGTTTTTTTTTTTGGTATAGCACGGTTTACTACTTAGCTTGCACGATAAGGTAACAACTGCAACAAATTAAAGGAAAAAAAGAACAAATTGCATTGCTCAAATCTTTTGTTTAAAAATTTTGAATACATAATAAACAAACCTCTCAAGTTGTTAGTTTACAATGAAACTCAAAAAGATATTGTTACAAATGTTTTCACTGTACTGAACTTAAACCAAAGACCTTGCTCAATATTCTGAAAGAAGGGGATGGAGGGAATTGAAACAATTCATGTCAACTTCCAGTCTCATTCAAGAGGTGTCTCTTCTTCTGTTTGGTCCTCATGAGATGCTGGTGGTGCTGGCTCTTGTGATGGCTCCTCTAGTAGTGGAGGTGTAGAGGAACCAGTCCTCCTGTGTGCAGCAGCTTGGAGCACATGGTTGTAGTTCCCTTTCTCCATGAAAAGTTGTGCAAAGTGGACCCTGCAGTAGAGAACACCATCAAGGGCAGCATAGTTTGAATGTGTGAGAGGGCACCCTGCATGAGCACACCTAAAGCAAGTCTTGTGGAAGCATTCCCCTTCAAGTGTCATCTGTTTCATAAATTGAACCAAATTTGCATGCATGTATGCATGGTTAGTTTTGTTAATAAACCAATATCCTAATCCAAGTGATATGGAATCATTTTACAATCAAATTGCTAAATGTATTTCAAATTAATATGTTGTTTGGTCTGAGAAAACATTTTCTACTTTATTTTTTGTGTTCATATTTAATTACAAAAAAATGTTACATTGTTTTTATTATATTTCTATTTCAAAAGTTTGCATAGAAAATAGTGAAAACAGAAAATGGAAATAGAAAATAGTGAGAATTATGATCTTACAAACTTGTTTCCTTTTACATGGGGAAGATATGAGATTACAAACCTTTTCCAGAGGATATACTGTTTTTGTACAAACTGAGCATTTGTCCTGGGTTCCACTGAACATGGAAGATAGCTTGCTGGGGGTTCTATTCTGTTAATGATCATGATAAATTGCATATTAGAAAGAGAACACAAGAATATATAATTATATACAGTCTCATGAGAAGATATCACAAGCCAAGAAACTGATAATAAAACTAGAGTGTAAAGTTGATTTATATGTCATCAAATTACAAATCACCGTATATCCTAAGTTTCTTGACTTTTAAAACAATAACCTTAAAAATCATATCAACGATAATTTCTGATTGGTTGATAATATAAAAGTTTTTACACTGAGAGAGTATAGTCATTAAACTCATAAAATTATGTATGATTCGTATGTAATTTGTAAAGTATGTGCCAAGGTAGGATAGTGAACATACCAACTCATTTTGCTTCTCAGAAGACTTTGCTGCAACATTTACAAGAAAACAACATAGTTTCATTAGCATAAGTAACAGAAAGTGACATTTTCCTACCTACTTGTACTTTGAGGTTGGATTATGAGAACAGCACAAAAAGATTGGCCAAAAGATGGTCTTCGTCTTACCGAAGTTCTTGCTGAAATTGCCAGATTCCTTGAAAAGCTGTTCAAAATGTGTCTTGCAATAAAGAATTCCATCCATTGAGGAGTATGTGCACATCTGACCAACATTAAGTAGTATATCATTGGCACCCTCGATTTAGGAACAATATTTAAAGGAATTTAATCTTAACTTATTTTGTATTGAAAAGAATTTAATCTTTCTCAAACATTCACTAACTTGTTAAATAATTTAATTCACAATTTCTTGACTCAGGAATTAAGAAGCCAAAAGAATGTTTTGATTTGTTTTCAGTTTTCATTTCATTTTAAGTTGATATGTTTTCATTAGCAATTACAAGATTGTAACATTGTTTTCACATTGTCTCCTGTTTCAAGATTTTATGAAGTAAATTTTGTAAACATGACTGTTATTTTTACTATTTCCTTCACAAAATCATGAAAGCAGTAAATAAAATAATAAAAAAAGTAGCATTCCATTTAATATTTTGTACAATATGATTAAAACAAAATTACCCTTTACTCTATTAATTATGATCTCTTTCATTCCAATTGCATGTGAATTGTGATGTTACACAGAGACAACAATAACATTGAAAGGAGAATAACCAAGAAAAGGAACAAGAAAAAGGAGAGCTATATGTACCGTAAGACATCCCTTGCAGTGACTGCACTTGAAGCAGTTTTTATGGTAAGGAATTCCTTCAAGAGTTAACAAGTCAACCACATAGACAGTCTTGTCACATGCTGTGCATTTATCAAGAGTTCCTGTGAATGACATGTTTGTTTTCTCCCCTTTATTGATTGTGTTTATTTTTTTATTTTTTATTTTTGGTTCCCTTCTGGGATGTCTGAGGAACAAAGAGGAGTTAAACAAGAATGCACACACCTCAGACAAAAGGGAATTGAACAAAGTCTTGGATTTGTCTAAACAAAAAGTAACTTATATCAACATATACTACCGGTGGTAAATGGTTACAAGTGATTGGAGACCCTAAACAATGTGAAGCAAAAATGGAAATTTTATGTTGTGATTTGTGGATATGATCTAATTGGATGGAGTGAAAACAGGTTGATGGATTTGATCGTTTCAAGGGGTGGAAATTATTGGATGCAACAAAAATAGCTATGTCCAACTTCTCTTTCATTTACTATTCTGGTATAACTAAGATTTGGATTTCATAATTAAGAGGTTAATAAAAGAAGTTTTAAGAGAAAAGGATGTTAAGAGAGATAGAGGCAATGCTACATCCTAACTGCTAACATGTTTGCAATTTTAATCATGGCATATAGTCCAAATTAAAGAGACTGTATTTTTAACATGTTTTAGTTGGGATAATTCTATGAAAGCCTCCTAGTTCTTATTCTACAATCTTGAATCTAGAAACAAGAAAATAGTTCCTCCTCCCTGGCTCTGAAGCCCCTTATTTTAAACGGTTATCTATTAAAAAAATGAAATAATTGTAGAGTCCGTGAATTAATTAGAGTTAGGTACTAGAGTAGAGTCATACATTAACATGCGCGGTAAAATTATACAGATCATATAATTTTGGAGACTCCAAAGATAATTTTAAGAACTAAAATTATTCCATAATTCCAAAAATAATAAAATGGTAAACATTAATCATCCTAGAATAGATTTTGATTTGACTCGAGAGAAATATAGTAAATTAATATTATAATTTATTTTGTTTATTCAAATATTTAATTAATTTGTTCTCTCTAATATTAGGTCCTAACCAGGTCATCAAAGTAAGGGTGTTTCATTTCTTTTTTTCTTTTCATAACATTTCGAAGGTTCATCTGTTGAAAATTAAAGAAATAAAATCAACACATATCCCAAGTATAGTTTGTGTTAATCTTACTAATTTAAGTGTAGTGTATGAGTTAAAGAAATAAAATCAACACATATCCCAAGTATAGTTTGTGTTAATCTTACTAATTTAAGTATAGTGTATGAGTTAATCTCACTTGTGTTGGTGCTCTTCTTGGTACATCTTAATGTCTTTTCTCCATCTTTCTCTAACTTCTCAAATTTCTACTAAGCCAAAAAACTTAGTTCTCAAACTACAGAACAAAGTTTAAAAAATAAAATAGAAGCTAGTTATGTAGTAGATTACAAAGAAAAAGAAACAACATAATCTAAAGATCAAAATGCTTCCCACCATAATCTTTAAAAAGGATGATGTGGCTACAGCACAGCTTTTGCTAATTATTATCATAAGAATGTGTAGGCTAAAGAGCACAAAATGGATTCCTCCCTCCCCATATGAGTCCTACTTCAATTAAAGCACTTCCAAGCTTCAATAAATTCTATCATTCTAAGTTTTGCAATGCTCTATTCATTCCATTCAGGAGAACATTGCCACCTTATTAGTAAATCACACAATCAAGGAGGCAACACAACTTGCTGACACAGAATGAGATCTGAAATGGTCTTTCCATGCCGATCAATTCGTCGAGAACAGTTGACACCACCATCCAGTATGTTCCTGACAACAATGTTTAATGACTGGATTCCCTTGACTTCATATATCTCCACCTTAACATTTTCATTGACCCATTTATCTCTTGGAATTTTTGCATCTAAATCAGGAGAAAGGGACAAATCCAGAAGATTGGAGACCACTGATTTTACCCATTGAGATGTAATAATTAGTTTCAACCTCTCATTATCAGGAGGAAAATGTGGGATGAGGGAAAAATTAATGTCATTTCCTTTATCTCCAGCTCTGCTGTGTGCTACACTGTAAAGTGGAATCTTCTGGCCAGATGGAGCAGGTGAGCAACTACTACCAAGAGAAACAGATTCCAAGGATTTGTCTGTTTCAGCTTGTAGCTTCGGTGGCAATGTCAATATGTGCCTCAGATTGTGGTCAGGATCAACTACTTTATTTGACTGACTTCTTGTGCTCCTCTTTATCCCAGTTCGCCAGAAAACATCTTCCCGCTTTACCTGAAGAAAAAACTACCTATGATGAATAGTCCTGGCAGCAAGGTTAATGAATGTTGCAGTAAGACCAAGATCATAAGCACTGCAACCAAAACGAACTTCTTCAAGACAACAAGTTTCATTGAATGTTCAAGTTCATTATCTGACTTCAGCAGTTCAGAAGGATGATTTCACTACAATGAAACGCTGCATGTCTCATTACCAGTTTGACAGATGATTTCCTAGTTCTCATTCTCCAAGGCATAATGTTGATTGAACAACAATTAATCCTTATCCCATTAAAAAAGATTTTGCTCTAAATCATTTTACTGAAAATTTGGTGTTTGATAGATCTCAATGGAGTCTATTGGTCCATGTGTGTAAGTATAGTCCTAATTCATGCATATAAACAAGTGTAAGGAAATCCATGAGAGGAATGGAAAGAAGAGAGTACCAAATGCTTCTCTAGAAGAGTCTCTTTCTTATATCCAGTACTGCATTCAAAATAAAAGATATGTCAATGTCACTAATGGTCAGAAAGAATTATAACAGCATTCAAACCAAAATAAAGAACTAATTTGCAGATAACTAATACAACTAACTAGCTATTCAAAGTTCAACAACTCAGTTTCAAATTTTTGCTCCAACTTCATTCACAATTGGAGTTTCCCAAGTCATTAATAGCAAGTTTGTGTTATAAGAGTTGAACTGAAAACTTCAAGAACATAGAAATTCTAATGTGCAGTGCAGAATCTGATAATCCAAAGCAACATGATGATATAGCAGCAAGTTCAGGGAAACCTTGGAAATAAAATTATGGTTTAATCAGAAATCACCAAATTAGAAGAACATTGATTGTCAATTTGACACAGGTTTATAATTCTCAGCTATAAAAATTGGACATTAAGAATTTTGGTCAAACACGTGCAGAACCAGATTTAATGAAACATTGACCTGATACCACCACCACCAGCTGGTCCATTTGTATACAATGCTATAAATTCTCTGGTAAATTGGATGGCTTGTTCTTTCTGTTCAAAAAGCCCATCCATGCGTAGCCTATTATCTTCACTAGTTGTCTGTGATGACTCATTTCCATTCCCGCTGGTAGCTTTAAGGCTATCAAACCCAATTATATAAGAAAGTATACGGTGATTAAGACCAGGAAATATTTCTTCCATCCATGATCTAACCTAATTAAGCATATGAAGAGATGAATATATTAATCAATAGTAAGCTAGATGTACCTCTAATAGTGAAGGAGAAACAACATAAATTATATATAAAAAAATGAAACTAGCACACTGATCTAGAAGATGGTTATAAGGTTGTAAAGGTTACCAGATATTCTGCTGCTTTAGCACGTTTAACACATTCATAACCTCCATAAGATATCTCTCCCCATCCTTTCCATCCACAATCCTATAAGAAGTATTTGGAACATCAAAGGGAGATTCTGTGGAACCAACGGATAATGATTCAGAAATGTACCTGTGGAACCAACTGCAAAAGCTTATCAGGAACTGAAATAGTAGATGGTTTTGCTCCATGACAGCAAACTCTAGAGCTTGATAATGGAAGGAAAGAAACATCCTGAAAATCAATCACCTGTTGAAGAACACAGTAATTTTTTTCTTTCTCTTTTTGTTGTTTATTTTACCATCTAGTCATAAATGCCCAGTGTGCTTCATAACAAACATTTTAACTTACCACATCAGGGGTTACGTAAGCCCCAGGGTCTCCAACCTCATATAGTAATTGTTCAGCACATGTATTAAAATTTAAAACTCCCCCACTTCCTTCAGACTTTGATACACATACTTGGCCATCAAAACAGATTTCAGCATAAGGCAGTGATAAATCCAGTAGTTGCTGGAAGGACATATCTCGGTACTTGTCTCCTAAAACAAACAAGATATAGCTTAAACAGTATTTTCTCATTCACACAACCCATCCATTTATATTTTATCCCATATGCAAGGGTAGAGTTAAGCTATATTAGCATACCTGGATGCATGAAATATCCCCCTGTGAGTTGGCAACCACATTCTAGAAGATGGCCAGCCAAAGATCCTTGAGCTAGATGTTCTAATTCATCCCAGTTCCATCCTAGCTCATAAACCTACCCATATACCAGCTTGATCAGAATTATGTCCAACAGATAACTAAGCTATTAAGAACTGAACAACAGAACACTTGCAATCCTATCTTTGCTTGTTAGGATAGTACAATCTAAAATATTAGTTACATTATAGAAAAAAAATGTAATATGCTCTTCAAAAAGTCTAGAACTTTTCTGAAATAAAATCTTAATTAATGTGACAAATTTTAGTACGAGAAAAATACAATTATCTCTCTCTACTAAACAGAATAAAATGAAACAAAACAGAACACAATGTTCAAGTCCATTTCATCTACACACCAAAAGCTACCAAATATATCTATATTGTTCCTTCTGTCATTTTTTTATTGAAAAAAAGATAAGGAGATGGCTCAATGTGCTGTGGTTCATCATCTGGATCCCACTCTATAAGAACAAGCATAGTGCTTTTAAGAAGTGTTATCCTAGGTAGACATTAGTTAATGGAGTCTATATTGACCTGCTAAAAATAAATAATCAAGTAACAAATTAAACTTCATAAAACTCCCTATACCTTGCAAAGAAACAATATTGTCCATATGAAGACTGAATCAATTCAATCACTAAAAAGCAAGCATTGATGGAGAAAGGAGGAAAAGATGGGGAATATAAAGGAAAGAAAAGAACACATTTCATACCATAGGTGCTAAGAATAAAGCAGCATCAGCAATTCTCGATGTAATTATTACATTTGGTTGGTACTTTTCAAGGCAACGAACAATAGGAGCAGCTCCCAAGTAGGTGCTGATACCCTTTGCAAATTACAGCCAAATTTCACATCCAGATTAACAGAAGTCTAATAAAGTGGAGAAATCATGCATGAATAACTAAATTTGATCAGATTATGCACATGACAATATTACAGACAGGCAGAGTGGAATAGATTGGTCCATTCACTCAGTTCAATAAGCAAATCAGAATGCATCCTTACAAGTAAATAACTGAAGAAAAACTTCAAAAGCAATCATTAATATCAACAACCAACTCTCATAAAAGCTTAAGTTGTTAAGTGAAGACTATGTGAAAGATTTTATACTTACCACTCCCCTTTACGCAAGAGCCTTTTGGATTTAAAGCATGAATAATGCATGGCTTACCCTACCTTACTGCAAAATTCAACTTTTTTGCTAAGAAAAAGGAGGTGGCAAGAATCAAACTATCCACTTGATTATGAAGACTGATACAATGTCTATGAATAATGACCAACTATCCCCAAAGCTTAAGCTGTTAGGTGAATGCTCAAGAATGGTTTAGTATCTAACAGTTAATAAAATTCTTCATATGACAACCAATAAATAGTTAACCAAAACAGGCTTAACAACTAAACTTGTCATATGACATCACCAAATAAAACAAGTATGATGAAAAGTACATCTGACATTTGATGCAGGCCGGGGGGTGAATGCGCCCAAAAATTGGTTGGAAATACATCACAAAAATGAAAGGAAAAAAATAGAGTTAATCAGAGAATGACATTATATGTGAACACAGACAGCCTCATGGGTCGTGAGAACAGATTCTTACACCCTCCATGATATATGATTTTGCTGGTGAAAATCCTGAACCTGAAAGATGTTGTATGAATATATAAGTTGTAGAACTTAGCACAAAGAATAATAAGAAAATCCCCCAAATTCTTTGATATATAAATATATTAAAAGATGAAAGAATAGTACAATAAGATGCATCAATAATTTCAGGGAAGCACCTTGCAAAAGAGCTAAAGACTAGAAAAAAAATTGAAAAGTATTTAAGCTTAAATGAAGAGTAAATAAATGTAGAGCTCATAAGGTTAATAACTATCATTGTTTTAACCAGAAAAATCTCCTTATTAGGACACTCCTATTGTTTGTTTATACATCAGAGAGAAGTAACACTCTACATATTATCCCATTACAGAATCAATCATTCTACTCCAGCAAGGACCATTACCAAAGAAGGGATCACCCAACATATACGAAACAAAATGAAAACTAGAAATTGTAACAGTAGGTAAAAAAACAAATGCCTGAGACAAATAAACTGAATTGGAAATTAGTTGGTATTTCAAAACCCCCTTCACAATTCAATCATTCATTTAAAATTTGATAATAACATAGGTCAGAGGAAAATTTACAGGGAAATCTAAATACCTACTATATTAGTGACAGACACCTCGTGAGCCACAGCAACAGAAACATTGAGACCCAGGCTGTTAGCTATTTCTAAGACCTTCTGTTGAGCACCCAGAGGATCCACTTTCAGAAACAAAGAGTGAATGAAGTTAGAAAAACAAGAGAGAAACCATACATATCAATTCAAATAAAATGCATTACAAAAAACTTAGTTGAACATATAAATTATAATATCTTCTGATTATCAATAATTATTATATGATGCATTAAATGCAGCATTAGAAATTCTTACTTGCACCCATATTGGTAATTATGCAAGTTCCTCTTTCCAAAGCCAGAGGCAGCAGCATATGCATCCAGTTAGAAACTGCAGAAAATTTTTACAAAAATTAAACTTAAGAATAAGATTAGAACAATGCAAGAGCAGGAAACACCTACTCTGAGAATCATAACCATCACCACCAGACATCATGATTTGATAACGATCAGCAAGAGTTCGCTCGGCCAAGCATTCAAGAACCAGATAATTTAGTTCTTGAACTCTTTGAAGCAACTTAAGAGCAGCCAAGGGCTTGTCACCACCAAACCCAGCTCCACAACCAATGTAAACCTTATCCCTTCGCCTTTCCGGATTACTTCTCTGTAATGCATTATCAACAATAGAGTCAATTCCTTCACTAGCATTGATGCTGCATTAAAGACAGTAACTAGAAAGATAACCCAAGGTAAGGAACAATAAAGCAACCAGCTTGATCAAACAGTTATGGATCTCTTCTTCATCGTGGGGTTCCATCACTTCAACTTCTTCTTACACCCCTGGTTCTGCTAGCAAAAGAATAACCACATAAAAAAAAAAAAAGAATCCAAGAGCCCTTTCAATATCTCTAGAGAAAGAATCTGAATTTAATGCAAAACAAAGGTACAACAAATCATTCATCAAAGGGACATTTTCATTCTGAGACTAGAGTACCGGATAACATTTTGCATCGATGTATTCCATTCAATCTTGAGTGTGAAAATTTAGCACTGTTAAACAAAAAAGATGGGCTCTATTTATCAAACACCTTAAATTCAAACCAGTTTCACCATCCTCTGTTTGCTTTTTTTCTTTTTTGAAAATCATTGAACAACAATATCAAATTCAAATAAAATCTATAATCAACAGTAGGCTACCATCTTGGCATACCATACATCAAATTGAGATTTCTTTTTTCCAACCTTCACAAGAGTACTACTGCACGCATATCCCACTACAAAGATAACATGAAGAATCAAAATCAAACACGAACCACTGGTCGAAATGAAAACTTGCACAGTTGGACTAAACTAACCATACATACACTGAGATGACATAAAGCATTTAGCAACTTAGCATATTATTTCCATTTTTAATGAGACAAACTGAGATAAAATGATGAATATCACAACATGCACAAGAGTCTTTCACATTGGTTAATTAATGTAGCTCAATAAGTTCACAATCACATGCCCACTTACAAATGAATGAAAAATTGATAATATGATTATGCAAAATCCACTCAAAGCAATGCAGAAATATAAAGAAAATGATTTGTGTATGAAAATGGGAGGAACTGAACGAGATTGAAATCCACGAGTGAGGATTGATGATCGAATGAGATTGTGTTGTGGAGTTAGTTCCTGTATCTGGGTAGGACCCACGCAGCCTCTATTAGTTTAGTTCCTTAACCTTTCAAGATATTTTGTTGGTACAATGGTTCCGTGCTTGAATTGACAAATAAGTAATGACAAAAATTAATAAATGAATTAAAAGTTAGGATAAGGATCATTGAATTTGGGAGAAAATATTTTTTAATAACACACATTCACACGTGTGTGTGAAACACGTATAAATTGATAAAAATATATAACCCTCAATCAAGTTTTCATTATTTTTAGATTATTATTTAATATTATTTTTTTTGTTAATAAAGTACTTGAAAAAAATTTCCTTCTCATTCTACCATTTGTCATTAGTTGAGTGATCAAGTGACAGACGGAATATTAAATTATTGTGTCTTACTATGGATTCCTCGTTGTCACATCATCATCTTCAATGGTATGGTGAAGACGTACAAGTGATTGGACGTGTTGTTGAGGTGACACTCTGTCTGTCACATCATCACTCAATGGAAGGAGACTATTGGCAGGTAATAAGTTGTAATATATAAAAAAATTTCAGGTAGGCATTTAACAAAAAATGAAATTTTAGACAGTAATATGAAAACAACATATTTTTCAGGTATAAAAAACTCATTTAAATCATATATAATTAGTGTTTTACCGTCTGTGTAATTAATGTACACATGTAACATGTATTTCTTCACTCTTCGTTTATCATTCTCCAGACCCAAAATATATATCTGAGCATATGTTTCAACTTATTACTTATCATTAGTTTTCATTCGTTAAGTGATGACGTGACAACGACATTTTCACGTCTTTGTCACATCATTGAAGGTGATGATGTGGCAACAAAATATCTATGATAAGACGTGATGACGTGACACTTCATCTGTTATATTATAACTTAACGGAAAACAACTAACAGCAAATAGTAAAATAAAACTTAAATATTTTTCAAATACTTAATTAAAAAAGTAAATATTAAATAATAATCTGAAAGCGATCTATATTCCAGATATTAACAACTTAATTAAGTCAAATATATATATGTTATGTGTTTAATTATTATTTCAAATAGATTATGAGGAGTTATTTAAACAATATATATTTAAAATGTTATTATTTTTAGTTATATAAATCATAGAATATATTTTAAATACATAAAATTAAAATGCAGATTAATATAGTTTTTAAAATTACTAAAGTTTTATTTTATGTTAACAATTTAATATAAACATCTTTGTATTCATTGCATTTAATTTAGTAATTGTTAGATTAGAAATGTGAGGTGAAGTCCCACATCGAGAGAAGTAAAAAAGTTGAATATCATCTAAGTGAGGAGAAAATTCAAATTTGAGTCTTAATATTTTTGAGTTAAAGTGTAATGTCAAATCAGTTATGTAGTTGTTCATGCCTCATCTTTACAAATGAAAACATTAAAAAAAAATTGATATTTTTATTGTTTAATGGAAGAGAAGATACAAAGAAGAAGGAAAAAAAAGAAGAAATTTTAAAATTTTCATTTCTTTTAAGTACCACTTAATTTAGGTGTTTATTTTCTGTTTTTTATTTTTATTTTTTGAAAATAATTTTTATTTTCAATTTTTTAAGATTTAAAAAACATGTATCAAAAGAAAATACTCTAAGGTGTCATTACATTTTCACCTCTTAAACCAACATAAGTTAAACATAATTTGTTATTTTCAATTTTAAATCTATTTTAAAAATATTTTCAAAATATTATTAAACAAACCTATTTTAAGCATACATGAAAGTATGCTTAAAATGAGGGACCAAACCAATAAAGATAAAAAGTTGAGTGATAATAATGTAAAATAAAATAAAAACATAATTAAAGAAGTTAAATGAAAAAGTAAACTGGTAAACTTTTTTTTTGTTTACACTGTTTTAATTAAAACAAAGTTCTCATTTACGTTTATGCATTTCATTTGTTTTACTCAGAAAATTAAATATTTTTATTTATTTATGTCCTTTACTTCAATTTCTATTTTGTTATGTACAACATAAAAATAATTAAGAATTTCTTACTTCAATTCTTGAAATCAAACATTTTCATATATAAAAATTATTTTTAAAAAAAATATATACGCCTAATTATATATTTAACAAGAACATAACATACACTTAAACTTATTATATAAGCAATCATTCTAAATTAACAAGTGATGTGATATATTTAAATGTCATTGCTAAACAATAACACATTTAAATTGTCTCATTTACTTAGAAATTAATTTTTTTTTCAGATACTTAGATTAAAAATTAAATATTAAATAATAATCTAATAGCGGTTTATATTTCAAATATAAAAAACTTAATTAAGTTAAATATATAATACCTTACGTGTTTAATTATTATTTCAAATAGATTATGAGGAGTTATTTTAACTTAATATATATTTAAAATGTTCTTATTTTTAGTTATATAAGTCATAGAATATATTTTAAATACATAAAATTAAAATGCAGATTAATATAGTTTTAAAACTACTTAAAGTTTTATATTATGTTAACAATTTAATATAAACAACTTTGTATTCATTGCATTTAATTTAGTAATTAAGTTTAAATTTATATGCTACAAATAATTAAATAAAAATATATATCATAATTTATAGGATTTAACTCACGTTGTTTTACATAGAATAAAAAATTAATTTAAAATATTAAATATAAATATTTTTTTATCTGTCCTTACACCATTCGTACAATAATACTCTTATTATGAATTGCATACACACTAGCAGAATGTTAAGTTAGAATGTTAAGTTATTATAAATTTTCTCATATGTTCAACGGAAAGAAATGAATTTCATACACTCAACATATTAACTATTCATTTTTAATTTAGGAGGCCTAAATACTTCAAAAAATAAAATACATCAGTGTCGTGTGGCATCCATGTTCAATGTTTTTTTTATACAGAAATCCATATTCAATGTTGATAAGCATACCTTACACCTAGCTAAATATTTAACTTATATCCTCTGATTGATATATTTTTTTAACTTTATTAAGTGATAGTTTGGAATACGACTCAAATATATATTTTGAATAGGAGAAAAATTACATATGACTTTATCTTTTCCTTTATATCCTTACAGCTATAATATTTTTTAAAGTTTATAACACCTCTAACAACATTGCTCCGAACAAGAATATCCGAAAATAAAAAGACGTCTCTGAAAAACGTTATCTACTATTTTATTAAGATTTTATTATTATTTTATTAGAATTTTTGTTAATGAGACATTTTAAGATGATTCTTTAAAAAATCATATTAAAAAAATATATATTATAAGACGATTCTTGACTAAAAATTACCTTAGATATATTTCTATTCTTATCAAAGAATCATTTTAAAAAGACACATTTTTATTAAACAATTTTTTTTATCGAATTGTCATTGAAAATTTTAAATTTTTGATAATGTTGACTTTAAAGATAATTTTGAATCATATTTTTATAAGTCATTTAAAACTGTGTTATGTATACTTTGTGTAGCTTTGAAACCAAATAACATGTTAAAAAAAGGGAGAGAAAAAAAAGATAAAGTTTCATGGTTGACCTTAATTAAGTTTATCACTTAATTAAAATGGAGCCAAGACTACACGTCAATTAGTCAAATGATCATGCAAAAGAAAATTTGACTATGACTATTATATTATTTTAAATAAATTATTCTATTTATGGCACCAAGATAAATCTTATATTAAATACTTTTGTTAAAAAAATCACAATACATAAGACATGTTGACCAGAGAAATATATTCTAATATAAACAAAGAGTATATATATATATATATATATATATATAACCGGTCAATCTAACTCAAAATTAGTTGACTAATCTAACTCAAAATTAATTGACTAATTCAATTGACTTTAATTTAAAATTGACCTTTAAAAAATTGATATTTTTATTATTTAATGGAAGAGAAGGTACAAAGAAGAAGGGAAAAAAAAGAATTTGACTTTATAAGAAAATTTTAAAATTTTCATTTCTTTTAAGTACCACTTAATTTAGATGTTTATTTTCTTTTTTATTTTTTGAAAATAATTTTTATTTTCAATTTTTTAAGATTTAAAAAACATGTATCGAAAAGAAAATACTCTAAAGTGTCAAGTTCTCATTTCTTAAAAAAACTCAAGTTAAATATTGATTTGTTATTTTCAATTTGAAACTTATTTTCAAAATATTATTAAAAAAAACTTATTTTCACTCTTATTTTCTGTTTTCTTTACAAATAAAAACATTTAAACTAAACGTCACCTTACCTTTACTTCATTTCAAGTTCAAAGCTTTTCTCTTTTCACTTTTTCCTCACCATACCAAACACATACAATGTCATCAAAGACATATGATCAAGAGTATTAGATGAAACTAGTAATTCGATCTGGGGACAATTATAATTAATAAAATTAAACAAGCTTTAGATCCAGGAAGGAATCAAGAGAAGAAGAATGTGAACTGATGATAAAGATGAATGTAAGTGTAAGAGACAACACCACATGTGTGTGTATGGGGTATGTATGAATAAAAGGGCCATTTAATTTGTCACAACACGAAATAAAAGAAGACATGACAAAATCTTCATCAGGACAATACTATTATTGTCCCCCTTTTTCTTTCTCCCAGTATTGGTCTTCCCAAGTTTCTACCTGCCTTATTGAACTAGCTTTCTTCTCTAGAAAGTCTTGTAGGTTTATAGGCTCATATGGAGGAGGAAGAGTGCATGGATTTGAATCACTAGGAGACTTCACCATTGAGTCCTCCATGAACCTCCTTTGTATACCATCTACACCACATGCCATTGTTTCGGGGCAATACTCCACAGCATTTTGAGGTATAGTTGGTTTGAACCTTTGAAGTTTTGCATACTCATTAAGTAGATGAAACATGTAATCATATACGTAGTCCATGTCCATGTCCTCATGAATGAATTTGCTACCAGCTTCCCCTATTGCTTGTGCCTGCCAATTTGAGGTAATAATGTAAGACACATTATTTTTTATATGATACTTATTATTGTGACATAAAGTCCACAATAAAAGCAGAAAGTTTTTATCAAGAAAACAATATTCATTAAACTTTTAGTTACATTTTCAATATAATAAATATTTTCAATAGAAATTATCCGCTCTTTATTTGTTTAAAATAAAGTTAAAAGGTTCATATTAACAAAACACTTTTTATATTAAAAAAACTAATCTAATGTTCATTTTTTTAATAATTGGAATTATTTTATACAATTCATTAAATACTCTCAAGTTAATGCATTTTGTACACTTGTAAACTAGGCTAAAAAAATACTAAAAAGAATACAAGTGTGTAAGGTGAAATTATTGTATATGATTTTCATTAATAATCACATGTCACATAATTGAGTTTTTTAATTTAGGAGAAAAAATTAATAAAACTCAATTATGTGTTATTTAAAGATTGGTCATAAATATGTTAATTTTCCGGGAGAGAAATGGAGAGTATGTTCTCAATCAATTTCTCCAAGTAACATGTAGTTGAGTTTTCCAATATATAAGATTTAACGAAATTCAACTACATGTCGTGTTTTAATAAGAGAGAGAGAGAGAGAGGTTTGACCTTATCAGTGTTGTTGTTGCCCCATTCCACTGCAAACTTAAGAGATTTGCACTTGCTGTTGTCTCTAATTGGCCAATAGTGCTCTAGTGGCACCATGCCTCGGACAAAAAAATCATGGAACCGAGACCTAACATATAGAGTCGTAGAATCGCATGCCAAAATGTACTTTTCACTTACGGACCAAGCCCATCCTTCTACGTATATTTTATACCTGTGCCAAGCTCAATACCCACATATCATTTTGTGTGGACTAATCTATACTTCATTTATAAATAGACTAATGTATATTTCAATATGCCTAAATAGGTCTTTAAATTACATACCTATGGGTGCATTGGTCTCCTAAGTTGGATTTCTTGTACCCTTTACTGGATTCTTGATCCCAATCCTGTGTCCAAAACATATATACAATACATATATAAATTGTGTCTTTGACTTGAATTAGTGGACAAAGAATTGGTAAAATATAATATAAAACCTGTATGTATAGGTGAGTGTTCCAGTCATCTTTTTCTGTGACATTGCACTTCATAAGGTCTTTCCTAGTTGGACTAACAAGAGGGTTACCCTTCCAATAGGCGTATGGTACTCTGTCCTTCCACTTGGTCTTTTCGTTCCCTTCTTTGATTTCTTTTAGGACATGTTTCCATGGCTTTATATTTATCTCAGCCCTATTATAAATAAAGAAAATCCAGATTACAAGATGGGAAAAGATATTGAGCTAGCCATCAGGGTTAGGTGTACTATCAATTTGAACATCTAAGATGATGTACTTGAGTATGCTAAAAATGAGGAACCAAACAAACAAAGGTCAAAAGTTGAGTGATAATAATGTAAAATTAAAAAAAAAAAACATTTTTACACTGAATATGTGTATGTGTGTGTTCATTGATCTCATCCAAAAAGATAAAAGTGTATTGTCTGTAATTATTATCTTTATACACAATTAAAGAAGTTAAATGAAGAAGTGAACTGGTAAACTTTTTTTTTTTGTTTACACTGTTTTAATTAAAACAAATTCTCATTCACGTTTATGCATTACATTTGTTTTGCTCAGAAAATTAAACATTTTTATTTATTCATGTCCTTTACTTCAATTTCTATTTTGTTATGTACAAGATAAAAAATAATTAAGAACTTCTCACTTCAAGTCTTGAAATCAAACTTTCCCATATATAAAAATTATTTTTTAGAAAAACATATACGCCTAATTATATATTTAACAAGAACATAACATACACTTAAACATATTATATAAGCAACCATTCTAAATTAATAAGTGATGTGATGTCATGTGATTACTAAACAATAACACATTTAAATTGTCTCATTCACTAAGACTAATAACATATTTAAACAAGATTAATTTTTAAATAGAAGAAGGGAAGTTGATTTAGCACATACCATCCCCAAAAGGACCAATCAGGGAACACAATATCCAAGCTCCACTGATCCGAGCAATACCTAAACAAGGGTGGGGTGGGAGCATTTGGGCCTTTAAATCTCTCCTTTGACACAACGGGCCTATCATCACAATCAAACAATAGTTCCAAATCAGGCACTTTACCAGGGTACATTCTCAATAGTTGCAATATGCCCCACAAAGTAAACACATCTCTCGTCTGAATAGCCTTCTTATACTTCTCCACGTACAATTTCCCATCCACAATCACTAGCCTAAAGTGTGCTGTTCTTCTTGCACCCTCCAACATTTCCCTTGTGATCCCTCTGTCCCTCTCTCTCCATGGCCATAGGTCTTCGTGGATCCATCTAAAATATGAGGGGCAGGTGCGGGTGGGGTTGGTGGGGGTGTGTATAGTAGGGTAGTCTCTTGAGCATGTTTGTGTCACGTTTTGGGTGCAACTAAGTGGGAATTCTTGTTCTTGGGGTTTTGTTGTGGGGATGATTGAGATTGGAATGGAAAGAGCTGCAAATGTGGACTTCAAAAAACAAAAATTACAATGTCAGGCTACTAGTAACTATTTTAAATTGCATCAAAATAAAATGTAACCATTTTAAATAATTAGATCAAACAATGGAGAGTATGTTAAAAAAGAGAGTATTTTTTTAACCATTATAATTATAATATTTTTTGAAATCAGAAACTTTTTAATTCTTTGAATTAGCTATCATACTAATTATGAATTTATAATAACATTAACATTTCAGTAAAAGAAAACGAACACATTAACAAACACGAACGAGATTTCGTTTTTCAAAATTGCAGTCATATATATATATATATATATATATATATATATATATATATATATATATATATATAAATGGACTCTATTGATTTGTATTATTTATATATTTTTTATTTGGTGTTTTGACACGACTATTAATGCTGCAATTGTTTCAACAAGCGCGAAACCCAAAGAATGAAAACATGGGCACAGAATTTTTTCCTGTCCCGGTGTCTCCTACTTCATTTTTCTACCACGATCGCACTTATATACACAAAGAATACTGATTGCATGTATTCTTTCAATTAAAGAAAAAAAAAACATTCGCTTAACCATCATGGTTTATAAACTTAGTGTCAAAATCATATTAAGAGCTAATTCAATCCTAAAAATTATTCTAAAAGTAGATATTATTCCTTGTTTATATGTACTATTTTAGGTATTATGGTTAGTCGATTATGAAATCTCCCATAGAATTAGACATTTTCTTGCAGGTGTTGGTCTCATAAGTCAAATAATAATGGCTAAGATAGACTCATCTTAAAATTTAAATTTACATATAATTTAACCTCAAAAACTAACCGAAAAAAAAATTGTGTTCTCCTTTTGCTATCTCTTATTGGTCCGTACGATAATTGTGCTAAGAAACAAGAACAAAATTTCACTTTTTAATTTGAAGAAAAAACATTAATATGCATGGTATATAGTGATAATATATAGAAGCAGAAAACTAGGTATTGTAATTTGCATGACTCACCGTATTCCAGATAGTCAAAACAAGGAAAGTGGCTACAAAGCAAACGAGCAAAATCACGGTGGTGCTAAGTGCCGTGCTTTTGCCCTTCTTTGACAGCAAACATGGCTTCTCATGATTAGAACGCCCCCAAAAGAGCTTCAGATATGTCTCGTTGTCCTTTTCCATGCTTCACTTTATTTTTTGATCACTGTCTTCTTTTCTTCTCGTAGTTTTTGGAGTTCTATATATAGCCAATTGTGTTTTTTCAACCTCAAAACAACAATAATAGTAGATGGTGTTGGATCATGGATTTTGGATGGTGTATTTTCTCATCAAAAGCTCTATTTTTTTGTGTTTGAGTTATGCGTGAGAGAGATATACGGTGCAGTGAGGAATGAGGAAGAGAGGAACCATGGATGTATAGTGAACGTGCTTCCTCAAATAGTCAAAGCTGCAATTTATAATCTTTAAATAAATCTCATAATAGAGTTTTTACTTTTTATCATCAAGAGTTTTTATTTATCCTGTATACAGTTGTTAGTTTTTTCAAGATAATTATCAAATGGGAATTTGATTTCCATCTATACATAAGGAAACTCATTATCTTCTGTCAATGAATTATCTATAAAAATATAATGGAAATTATATCGTCTTAGATAGAAACAAAATTTCAATATGATAATATGAATTAGAGTAAATCACTTTTATCTGCGGAGATATACGAATATTGCAAACACACATATTTTAAAATAGAAATTTTAAATATATATTAATTATATATATATATATATATATATGATAATTTATCTCATAATTTTTATTCTTAATTTTTTATTTTTATAAATTATTTTAAATTTTACTATACATTTAAAAAAATCTTTATTGAGCAAGTGAATGGTAACTTGATAAATTAAAAATATTTAGCATATATTTTATAAAAAAAAAAACATATTTTAAAATCTTTTAAAGAACATTCTTTAACGAAGTTAAATGACTAAACTATATTTTTAACACTAATATTTTAGCCAAAGGAATGTGCGTGATAAATATATATTTTATATAATTAAAATTTATAATATTTAAATATTTTTAAATATAAAATTTATATTATACTTAGAATTTGGAATAAATAAATATTGTGAACATATAAATTATATTTCATATTTGTGTTAAGTAATTTACATTGAGATACAGGGTACTTTTTTAAGAAGAAAAAGAAAATACAAGATTATTTTTAACTATAGATAACTTATTTTAAAATTAAATATCGAAAATCAGTTTTGGAATAAAGATAAAAAAAAAATAAGCGGTTAAGAAAAAAAATCTCTAAAGTCCATCTTATTGAAGAAAAACAAAAGGTGATAAACTGTTTTCGTTGAAAAATCTCTCTTAGAGATAGAGAGCCTATATATTGCCGTGGAAAGATCAAATATGGGAGAGTGATTCTATTTTAAACCATTATTATGTTAAAATCCGGATTATTTATTTTTTGGTGAAAATGTTAAAATCCGGAATATTGAAACAACACTTCCAGTTACGTGGTACATCAAGAGGTAAGAATGGGGAAAAGGGAAAAAAAATACACTCTTAAAAAATAAGTAAAAGATTTAAAAGAATCCTCTAAAAGATTTATTTATTATATATAATGTATGGGTTTACTAATAAAAAGAAATAACATTTTTTAATTAATGGAACAAAAAGAAATAACATGGGGTACTGATCTTATGCTAACTTGTTTGTAAAGCCTATTCCACGTTTATACCCGGGATTTGCTCCTCAATCCGAATCGGATAATTTTCCATTCCAACGTTTCAAAGGGGCAATTAGAAAGACTACTCCAAGTCTTAATTGAAAGCTCAAACATATGGAATTCTCCAATGAATCTCACTACCACCATGTTCTTGTCTTTTATGAAAATAATAATAATAATAATAATAATAATAATTTATCTAACGAATTAGAACCTATGAGAAGAAAACAAGAATAGTGCAATATAATTGTGGACATTGCTTTGTTTCGTTCCCACTTTCTCCGTCAAACACACACTAGTAGTACATTGCATTTCGTAGGAAGAGTGGGTTTCAAGAAAGTGATGAGAGTGAGACAAAGGATGAAAAGTCAGCGACGACTGTTAATTTCATTAGTAATATAATTATATTGTGAACTGATGAATACCAAACTAGTTAGCAATTTCCAGTAGTTAATTACTTCAAAAATGGGCCAAATTTATTAGGAAAAGTAGTATACTATATTAGAGCATTATTAGGTTAAGATCCACGAACTCTGCCTATAGCCTCCTCTATAGTTCAGCAAACCACGTGCTCACTTATTCTTGAGCGTTGCACTATTGCAGATCAACATTCAAGTTTCAATGTTAATTTTTAACAAGGATTTTCAAAATGAAACGTAAAGACTAGGAAGCTAGGGTTGGTAGATAAATGTTCTGGATCCCCAAACTATGTTAAATTAACTATGTTACCGGATCATCAGCCAAAAAAAAAAAAAAAACTATATGTTACCGGATCAGTTCACACTAGGTGTCATTTAACTCTTATATATACACTATTTAATAGCTCAGCACAGTCACATTCAATTTGAGTTTGATGCTATTATTCTTCATGCAAAGGAGTTTTCAAAGTAAACAAGCAAATCGAGTTACAAATTGTCTTGCAAAGAGAGTCTAGATTTTATACTAGTTCACACTTCCATAATTTGATTCTAACTTGTATTCAAGCTTTGATTGTTAATGAAATGATATGAAAGGTTTTAATCATTGAATTGAAATTTGTACAATACAAAATTAACCATTTAATCATTGAATAAAAAGGTTTTGTAATCAAGATCAAGTTTATAAGCTTTCTTGCAAATTAAAAACCAATTGATACTTTGTCACACTAATTTACTTTGACGAATAAATGTTATTTAAAATATTTGTCAATATCCTTTATTCCTCTGCATCTATAAATTAAAATAGCTATCTAGCTTGTAAGAGCTTCACTAACTGCAGCAGTAACAAATGGTTTATCTAGAAGAAAAAAAAACACTTAAAATTTCTCTTCTTTCTCCCTTCTTAAATAGTGTATAAGTGTTAAACTATCAAACAAGACTAGCATGCGAGAAGAATTTTTAGCCTAATGGGGGATTAATATCAATTAAAGACTCGAGACTTTGTAGATGTTGCTAGAATGGGTGGTCCCAGACTAGGAGAAGTGGAGGACCAATGTACAATTAATGAGACTAAAAAGCATTACAAATATATATATATATATATATATATATATATATATATATATATATATATATATATATATATATATATATATATATATATATATATATATATATATATATATATATATATATGGATACCACTTTGTGTACGTTATTTTTACACCGATAAATTTGGTTAATAACTTGATCATCAGGTAACACAGTATTGTGGATTGATGAGAAGACCTCATATTTTTCTGCCTATTTTGGATATTTATTTATTGACTGGAAGTGTAGAGTAACTAGTTACTAGACACTAACGTGCACCAAACTATCAAGAAATTATGCAAAGGAGAAATTGACTTTGATTTTTGGTCATCAATTCCGATTCACACTCCATGTGCCATTTTGCCAAACTTTGCAAAAAGGCTTCATACGGCTAGCTCACTAATTGTATATTTTTCTATTCAAGCTCACTGATTCTAATATTGTGTTTTGGATATCAACGAGAATCAATTCTTCCAACCAAAATCATGACGTGACTAAAAGAAAATCTAACCATTTGTTATTTTTCGGCTTTCAGCATGAAATTTGGAATCGCTACAATTGAAGGTAATCTAAGCACACTATTAAACTGTGAGCTGTTTATAGAACCGTGACCAGACCGTGAAATTGGTTTGTTGCTTGTTAGGCCCAAAATACAGATTTCATAACAGGCCAGGGTTGAGAAATCTATCTCCCAGCTTGGGGTTGCTATTCTCACCCCATCCCCGCTCTTATTGCTTCTACACCTAATCCATGATGTAAAAGTTACATTCTAAATTAGTCTTCCAGAAGGTAAAAGTTTACATTTCAAAAAGGCTAATCTTTAATGTAATTTTACATTTCGGATTAACCTTTCCAAAAGCTTAAAAAGATACCGGAAGCAAATGCCCCCACCTTGTATGAGATTTCTAGTGGATCATCATTCACCAAGTGGTCTTAGAGTGGCAAAGTTTATTGAGAGCTAGGACCCTTTTAAAGAATTAAAATATAAAAATCTTCACACTAACGAATTAAATTTGAACTTTTTTTTATGGATAATACCTAAGTTATCTGTGGTTGATATAGTATTTAGAAGATATATCTATTGGCTATCAATGAAGGACTTGCCTTATAAAAACAGACATATACACGTTTAAAATGTTTTTGATAGAACCAAAATGATATAAATTTAATAATTGTGCATCGTCAATGTAATTCTTACCATGAATTTTAAGGTAATTATTATAAAAATAAAAAATTATAATATATGATAATTATGATTGAATAATAATATAAAACAGTTTTATGCTGTTAATATATAACCTATCTTTTCAAATATTTTAAAAGTTGGCTTACAGAGCCTGAAACAATGGCAAAGTTATAGTTTCTTTTAAAAACTGAGTTTTTTTTTTCCTTTTGATGGGTGTTTGGGAGAAGGGGGACTTTACATTGCAGAGGTGGAGTGAGAACTTTGGCTCAAGGGAGGCCAAGTACAAAAGATATAACTTAGTAAAGAAAATTTAAATTTCATATGTATAACATATATAATAATACTTTCCTATGAATAAAGAAACATAATCTTGAGTAAAAAAAATAAAGTATGTGAAAAAGAAATAGATTAGTTTTTTATATATATTCTAGGGGGTCACAAAAATATCTTTATAATAATGTAAACAGACAAGAAAAAAAAAATGGGGGTGGCGTCCCTTCTTCTCTTTGGAGGTGCAACCAGCTCTTACAGATTAGGTGACAGAAGTTGGATTCTTACATCCAATTCAATTGACATAAACAAAGATGGGCTTTAGACAGATAATTAAAACTTAAAAGTATTATTCTGAAATGTGGAAGGCCTCACAATCCAAGGGTTTCAAGAACCACTTGTTAAAAGGTGGCTTCCCTTTAAAAATTTTGGAAGCCAAATGATATTCTTCAGCTCCATCCTGCAAATGATTAATCATGCAAAACAAGTTAGGAAATGGCATGCCATAAACATTTGTCCACTCTAGTTGTAGAGACAATGCTAAACTCAACAGTAAACACTCTGAATTATGTATTTATTACTTAAAACAAGTGGTTTTTAGGCCAGAAATACAGTACAAGACATAGACAATATAGGATTTCCCAATAACAACGAATCTCCTCCTTCATTAAGCAATTAACTCAATGAATAACAAACCCAAAACCCCATCACACACTAATTGTTACATCATTCTATAACTGCCTAAATAACTTATAAAGACAGAAATAATACACGTATGATAATTCAGATCCATAACCACCCAAACTAAAGACACAATTAATACACAGACATTAGTAATTCTGGCCAAGCTAAATGATTACTACACAAACACTAATAATCAGTTAGCTTCTTCACAAAGTTGATTCTGACGTATACATAAGCAAGTTTTAGCTTATAGACAAAGCTCATTTATTTCTTCCTTCTTATTTTCTTTTCCTATACATGTTTATAGAAAAGTTTATCCAAATAGGATCAAAGTCTGTTTCTTATTCCTTGCCATATAGACTTTACATGATCTATATCACTATATAAGACAACACAATTCAGGCCATCACAAAAAAAGAGAATGCGAAGAACATGAAGAATACCTTAAGTTCTCGATAAGTAATCCCATTGGGCAGAGAACTGATTAAATTTTCCGGTCTCAGTGACAAGAAAACCTCCAACAGCCTCTTTCTGAGAAAATAATAATTTATTATTATTGTTAGTGCTTTACAAATAAAATTTCCACCACCGTATATATCAGCACTCACTTGCATAAAGATGACTGTGTCGATGGGTAGAGTGCCCCTTTTGCAGAGGTGCCTTGCTTTCTTCCAGTAGTTCCCATGATGATGTCATGCAAGCCACATTCATTCCAACCTATAGAATATCTGCAAAGTTATGCATCAGATAAATACGACATCAATCCATAAAGCTACATTAACTTTACAGTTTTCCAACATCTGATTGTAAGTACCCGCATGTTAAAGTGTTAGCAGCACTCTCAGATTGCTGAAAGTCCTTTGGGGGTACTGGTGCAGCGTGAAATATCGGCTATGAAATGAAAAAATACATAGAAGTTAGCATCCTACAACACACTTTTCTTTCTCACTAAGAACTGAATTTCCACAGACCTGGTTCACTAGAAACGGAGATGTCAGTTCATTCAATAAGGGTGGAATACGTTCATACAAAGCTCTTTTCAAGTTATCCTCCAAACGAAAATTCTCAGGGATGTTTAGGGGCAGACCAACAGTAATTGAAGAAAGATATACAGGTTGAAGAAAGTAGGAAAGCAAAGCTCCTGGAATAAGAGAAAAAATGCCACACTTGACTTTCACAATGGAAAATACAATAAAACCACACTATTCTAATTCACGTTCATATCCACACATCTAACATTATCACACCAACACAAATCTGTAATTCAAGTTTGTAAAATCGACTGTTTGTTTTGGGATAGCCAATGATATACCTCAATCCTCACTGCTGTGTTTGCAATCAAACTATATACATTTAGGCACTAGTAATATAAAAACGTACAAGATTTGTAAAAAAATTAAGTAAATATAAAACAAATGTCAGAATCATACAACCAACTGACCTTGTATGGTTTATGTAAAATAGTTACATGTATACAAACACCACTATGAATGTCATTGTCCATGATGATTCATATGCTGTATTAAATTGTTGTTGTATAGCAGGAATATGTCACATCGCAACTAATTTATCAAGCAAAAACTACCAACATGCAGACAGCCCTGGTTTAAGCATATACCTTGAACACCAACAACATTCCAACGAGCTATCTTGTCAGAGCAACTAACTGACAGGGTTGTATCACCACGACCTGGCTTCCTCTGGACCATCCCCTTTTGTTTTGATCCATTATCTGGAATTAATGGCAAAAGTATTTCTCCTCAGACAAAAATAAACAGCCAATCTTTCAATGGTAAATATCCATCAAATATTTAAAAACTTCGTACCCCATTGCCCAGAGGCTCTTCGCTATGCGAAGGTATGAGGGAGGGATATTGTACGCAGCCTTACCCTTGCATATGCAAAGAGGCTGTTTCCGGATTCGAACTCATGACCAACAAGTCACCAAGGCACAACTTTACCGCTGCACCAGGGCTCGCCCTCCCATCAAATATTTAAAAAAAGAAAATTAAAAAAAAAGACTATACATCAAATTTGATAAGAGTTGCAATCAAAGTGCAATCATTGAATTATAGAAGGAAAGAATTCACCCAATCTTAGTTGTTTGAATGTTTTCTTAATCACATTTGCCAAAGGTTCCTCTAGACCTTAGCCATTTTATAATTTATATATAAAATGTTAAATGTTGTAAAACTTAACCATGGAATCGAATAGCTTACCCAAAGGTGAAGTTGAATCACTTTCTCCTAAAACCACAGTTTCCAAAGGAGAGACATGAAAGCTCAGTGAAGCATCTCCACCTAAAAAATGGAACACAAAAGGCAGTTACCCTTGAACCTCCTAACCACATATAGTGAATTAGTGACAACTAAATGAAAAACTTTGATGATTAAAGAGAGTAAAAAGGAGAAAGAGATAAATTACATGGTAACTGGGATATGTACATATGTAATTTCCAATCTTTTTTCAAGGTATACTTCCCTTTATTAAGACAACCTGGATCCCACTCAAATGGCAAGTGATCTTCATCAAGTTTGAACCGTTTCCCTCCATTTCCAGGTGCATGCTTACTACTACTTTCAGTAAGATGTTGAATCTGTGTATAGAAGAACCTGGTGTGAATAGAAACAAATGAAATAGCATCTCCTCAAATTGCAAGACATTAAATTAAGGACAACTTATATACAGTTTCATAGGATCTATTTGTACGATTCTCCAATCAGAATGAGAGTTTCACCCCAATAATCTACATAATTCTTTAATGCAAACATTTATTACACATATTACCGATGTAAAACTCCAATTCTGATTGGAGAATAATACAAATAGTATCCAAAGAATTATATATAAGTTTTATCCTTATATGAATTCAGCACAAAGAGTAGTAATACCCTCCATTACAATTTTACAAAACTTAAGTAAAATGCACATGATCACGTAATAGCACGTATCAATGAACATGAACATGAAACAAGGACAAATAAACACTATCAACATTCAAAATTGATACATCTTATGGATACAAACTGTTGCATAATCATGATACAGAATGTAAAAAGCTCATAAAAAATATTAAACATAGCAAATTTCAAAAAGACAGGAATGAAACCTCATCAAGGCTCTTCGAGCAATGACTTCAGCATGGGAATCATGAACAACATCACCACAAGTGCGCAAGAGAGAACGTCCAATGCACTTTGTCCCCGTTCCCATTGCAACAACCTTCAAATCTTAATGAAAAATAAACAAATAAGAGAATTCCTTAACCCAAAGAAAAGCTTTTTTTTCTTATATTTTGAGAAAAATAATAAAAAAGAGAAATTTGGTTAATGGGTAATTGTTGTGGCGAAAAGAGGAAGAAGAGAACCATTGGAAGGAGAAGAGAGAAGGAAAGCGGCCAAAACGGTGACTTCACGGCCTTGAGGTTTGCCCTTTTTGGGAAGAGAAGCGTAGAAAGAAAGAACCTTTTCAGATACCCTTTTGCCCCAACTACTTTCCTCATAAAATGAAACTGAAGACGCCATGGACATGGTTGAGGTTCAGGTTCAGCAACCCAGTGACCCTGTACTGTGTGTAATAACAGTTCAAAGAAGAAAGCCCCAACAATTTAGTTTAGTTTAGACTTTTTTTGTATTAATAAAATAAAATTCATCCTATTGAAAGAAAATTAAAAAAAAAGGCTATTAAATTTTAAGCTTAATTTTTAATTTTTTTATGTATTATTAGTGAATATATATATATATATATATATATATATATATATATATATATATATATATAAACTATGATTAATAAAAATTTTGGAAATAATTCATTATTTATTGTGATAAATATTTCATAGTAGCATAATCAATAAAAAAAAAGTGTGAGACTATTTTTTTAAGAGTTTGACTTTTATGTTCCGTATAAATTTTACACAATTTAATTAGAGATTATTTTTAAATAAGTATGGTAAAAGTTAACAACCTTAGTAATTATAATGAGTAATGATATAAAATTTTACTATCAATACTTTTCAAATATATTATTTTTAACAATAAAGACTAAACAAAATATTAATACAGTTTTTGGAAAAACTTTAAGGCAAGTTTTAAAAATGTAAAAATAACTAATCAATAATTTTCACAACATTATAAGTCTTTATAAATAAAATCCCTCTTTTTTCTGATGACTTTTTACCAAATTTTTATGTTCACGGATCATTATTGGTCTTCAGCAGTTATATCATTTTAGGTGTGTAATTATTTATTTTTGTAATGGCAAAGAGTATTAAGGGTGGGTGTTCCTATATAGATCACTTGCGAATTCGAAATGACTGAAATCTAATTGAATAATTTGGGTCAAATCATTTATGTATTTGGGTTAAAATTAAATTGAACCGATCAAAACCATTTATGTACAGTTGGATCATAGGTTTAAATTTATATATCTGGTCAACATCAAACCGAACTAATCAAAATTAATCAAAGTTTTTTGGATTGTTTGATCTGGCGCTTTAAATACGGCTAATATTGAGACCCTCAAGTGTTAGAACGATAAACATTGAAATTACTAGTGTTGAAACTATATATTCCTTCCTAATATATCGTTATTTGTTTTACTTTTTTATATTTATTTTTTTGTCAAATTTATAATATTAATGAATTATATTTTATTCAGTTGTTTTAATAAATCTGGTGATAACGAATATGGTTAGAATATTTGATGCTGCTAAACAAATACTTATATGCGTATATGGCGGGATTTTAATCTAACAGGTTGGTAATGGAAGGTTACTATATAGTAGCTATATTTTTCCTACCTCGTTGTCATCATAGTTGTTTTATATTGTTTTTTTTGTTTTTGTTTTTTTAAGAAAAAACATTTAAATCCGTGTTTTTCTAAAAGAAAAAAAAAACAAGTTTATATGTGTTACATATAAACTTGGTTTGAGTGCGAGCCCTGGTGCAGCGATAAAGTTGTGTCTTGGTGACTTGTTGGTCATGAGTTCGAATCCGGAAACAGCCTCTTTGCATATGCAAGGGAAAGGGACACTGAGAAAAGGGACAACAAAAAAATCATATCCTAATGCACATTTTTCCAACGCAATCTTCTTGTCTTCCAACCACATTAATTTTTTTTTTCGGATGGTCAACATCAATTATTAATAAGTAATACTTGCACGAAACTTCTGAGAAAAGGAGCACTGTCCCTAGCAAGGGAATAATTCCAGGAATGCCAAAAAGAAAATGACACTACAAGTTAACAGTATGATTATTGGTTAAGAATCATATATATAGCTGGCTATTTTCACAAAACTAGTTGGCATCGACCAATACCTTTTCTTGCCTTTGGTCTCACAACGAGAAAAATTTGTAATAAAAGCAAGGTCTTTAATAATTTTAATTTTTTTCACTTAAATATTACTTTCTCCATCTCAAAAAATAAATATCGTTTTAAGTTATTTTAAACCAAAGAGTATTCAGTTAGATAAATCCACTAAGGCATTCATGTCTTTCACGCATAGGCACGAAATCATGAAATTGTTGTATAATAAGGAATTTGAATTGAAAATAAAAGTGGTGCATTGTTGCCTAACATAAATCTATAATTTATAAATGATAGAAGCTAATATTAAAAAAAGAGAAAACGTATAAAAAGGCAACAGTTTCCATGTTTCATTTTTGCTGGTAAAGGGGTGCAGGATTTCTTCAGCTGAACCTCGTGCATTTGTTTTTGTGAATAACCTTTCAATTGCTACAATTTTACTCATCATTTTCCCAAACTGTTTTCACCAAAACCAGCTGCTGCTCCTTTTCTACGCATTCATATTTGCTTGTTTGTACCCTATAATGCTAAAACCCTTGCTGTAAGAAATACTCACATTATTTACGGCCCTGCACTGCATTTATCTTTGAAAAAATATATCTGTCAAGAATATAAAATACATTGCTTTTTTTTCCAATATATATATATATATATATATATATATATATATATATATATATATATATAATAAAAATAAAAATAATTATACATATTAGTTAGTGAATAACTCTTTATTTAATTGGATTTATTTATTGTCTTTATCGTTTATTCTTTAATAATATGATTTTCTTTTTATCATTATCTTGTTAGTTAGCTTAATTAATAATGCATTGTAAATATATTGTTATACATTTTTATTTCCTTCGTGTTTTAATCCCACGTCTTTAATTAGTAAGTGTATTTCTCACTTCTATTATATCCATTTTTATTCTCATACTATTTATTTGATTTTTTGTATTATGTCAATTATTTATTTATTTTTGTAAATCCACGTGATGATAATTTAGTATACGCTTAGGCTCTGTACACTTCATGTTGGGTCTCTGTGGTGGTGTTTCAATAATGTATGAGTAAATTTTGTGAACGTCATGCTAGGGTAGGTCTGTGACTTGTTTGAATTCATAAAGTTTACTACAAAAATAAAGTATTTTCTAAAAATGGTAACATTCTCAAATAAATAATCTCTCAATGTTACACACACTCTATGTTGGGTCTTCGATTTGCTTGATAGTGTGTTCAATAGAGTGAGTAAATTTTGTAAATGTTATGTTGAGTTTTTGACTTGCTTGACTTCACAAAGTTTACACAAAATCAAAATCTTTGAAAGAAAAAAAAAATCAACCCAACATGCAATTGCTTTTTTACAAAGAGCTGCATAAGTTTGCTTTCTTCGTTGCTCCTCAGGATAAGTAGGAGCAAGGGCAAATCCCTTGCCGATCCAAAAAAATATTTTTTAAAAAATAAAAAATAAAATTAAAATTTGATTTCCTTTTCTAAATAAAAAAATAGTATAACAAAATATAATTTATGTTTTCAATGGAAGATAAATAATTAAAAGTCACTTTATTTGTTAACATACTCGATTAAAGGTTGTCGTTTTCATGACAAACGTATGTGGTCCCCACGCGTAAATGATTCCCGAATCATTTTTCTTCAATCATAGATTATTCCTTATCTTTTTAGTTTTCTGACGTTTCCCTTAAATAAACGTTGGTAACGACTCTTCAAGTAATTTTTTCATTTTTTGGAAAATCATTTATTTATTTATGATAATTTTATTTCGCCGTCTCGTTGTGACGCATGTGTGACAATAGAAAATAAAAAAAAAATCTATAATTTATATCTTAAAAGAAATAAAAAGAATCATAAGAAAAAGAAATAAAAATTACTATAAAACCAATTAAAAACATTCCAAATTCAAAGCAAAACACGTTTTCTCTATCAATAAAATTATCTATAAAAGCAATTAAAAGAAAAATAAATTTAGCATAAAATATAGCCTAACATATATTTTAATTCTTTTTTATTAATAACTATTGTTATAAACAAAATTTATATAATAAAATAAGGAAATCTCACTACAAACACCAGTTTTTTTTATAAGCACTACAAACACCAGTTAGAAAAAAGAAAACAAGATTTTATATTTTTGTTCTCTTAATATATTTTTATTTTTAAATAGACATAAAATAGATAAACAAAAGTGTACTAATACTAACATTTTGTAAACATACAACCGAAAAGCATTGGAGCATTTTATAATAATCTATAAGAGCAGTAGTAAAGGGGGCTAAAATGGAAATCTAGAGGGAGGCAAATATAATAATCAAGATATTATTGTATATATTAAGCCATTTTATGGACTAGCTAGGGGGGCGACTGTCCCTATTTCCAAGCATAATGGATTATAAGACTATTTAACCAAGTTGATATAAAGTCCTCAGGACTCAACACTTGTAGTGGACTATTTGGTGTCAGATAAGTTAACCATAAAGCACCCACACCTTTTGGGCTAAGGACATTAGGAGTTGTGTTCGACCAGTTAAACCTACCATAAAGCGCTCACACCTTTCAAGCTCCATGCTTAAAGGGATGGATTGTTGATGTTGGTTGTGAGCCCAAAAAGGTTGACAATAAAGCGCTAATGCCTTTAGACTCAAGGCTTGAGGGGTTATAAATCATTTCACCAAAGTAAGTCCATCATAAAGTGTTCATGCCTTTTAGGTTTAACACTTGAAGGAATGTGGATCATTTGACTTCTTTGTGGATTGTTGGGTCAAATAGGCTAACAATAAAGCACTCATGTTGTTCATGCCCATGGTTTGGAGGGTTATGGATGATTTAAGGAATGAATGATGTGTGAAAATGAATTGAGATAAAAAAAAGATAAAATGTTTGACTTAAAGTAGAGTATAGAAGTGTGGAATCAACACTAAATTTTAAAATTTTCATCTTAAATGCACTCGAGTATAATTAAATCAAACACTACCTTAGGCTTTGGATGAATTAATCATAGAACGTAGAACTATTTGGTCTGAATTTTTTTTTTCCTTGTCCTTCTGGGGTACAATTTTTTTTTATGGATGAAAATGACATTTGTGAAGTGTGAACCTTCAAAATGTGTTGTGTTGCTTAGTTGTCAAGCTTATAGCACAATGGTCAGTGAACGATGTACACTTATTTAATACTATTGTGTATAACATCAATTCCTCCGACTTCTGATAGATAATCAGCTAGATTCAAAATCAGGCAATTACACTAATATGAATTCTTAGTTTTTCAGTTTTTCTGAACAGAAGATTATATATATTATGCTTAATCCTTCAACGAATGTGAAAACTATTTATATAATACAGCTAGCTAACAACAACTACTTGTCATACAGATGCAAGTGAACGGCTTTCAATACAAAGTACAAACAGCTTAAAAAAAATGCTGAATGGAAGAGCACCAGTGTTAGGGTGGTAATGTACAACCCAGTTGCGATTTCTATACATTTTGGTTCCTCATTGATTTATCAGCAAGAAGAACATCTTCAATCCAAGCTACAATGTTGAATGCTAAGCCTTCTAATACTCTTGAGTAGCTTTCTAATATCGCTTTTCCTACATCCTGCAGAAGATAATACTCATTCTTAGTCCATGAGTTCATAATCTAGATATCTGCTAGTTTCTACAATAGATATCCATATCATGGTGTCCTAAAATGTTCATCATTTGTAAAAAAATGACCTCGTAATGTCTTTTTTGTTATTTTTCAACTTGATATGTTGTAAGTGGCTGAACTTACCTGGTTGTATTGAATTTTGCATGTGTCCAATGATGTTTGTGAAAGTTCAGGATATCTTTGCTTCAAGCAAAACAACAAAGTCTCAGCTCTCTCAGCTAAGATGTAGTTTTTGTCACTTCGGTCAGTGTCAGCCATGAGATCCTTAACTTTGTTCCATGATGTTTTTGAGTGGCTCAGACAAGCTTTTCGCCTTCAAGTGAACATTGAAGACTCAACCTTATCTGCCAGCTCAAGTGCTTCATGTTCAGAACTTATTTTGAGACAGTCAAGAAGGTGATCAGGTGAGAACTTGTCTGCAGAATACATACAGCGGTAAATTGTGTCCCCCAGACTTGTTCTTCCACTCTAATGTTAGAGAAGAGAAAAATAAGTGAAAACATGAAAACATACTACTCAATGCATTCTATGCAACCAAATTATTTGTAGTGATGAGTGATGACCACTCTTGGTTTCACTTTCATGTATGACAGTTATTTTCCTGCACAAACTTCATTCTTAGTTCCTTTTGTGATTAATTTCAAGGAGATAAGCATAAGACTAATAGAGGATTTCATTGAATTTACATTTTTAGCATTATATATGATTCAATGAAATTATATAATCCTTTTCTGTGCAAGACTCATCTACAACTATCTTGCCCTATAGCAACTTAGTGGAATCCTGAATCACATGTAAAAAATATTTCAGCTGTGCAGACTCATTCCTTGGATTTTATGTAGACTGAAACTTGGAGAAACAAAATAGTCTTTAATAACAATTGGATATAAGGACTAACCTTGGGAAGATTAGACATATATGTTTCTGGGATATCCATCTCTGCAAGAGCACTGCTATTTATAGCCATTGCAGCTTTATGAATTTGATTAGCACAATCTCTTTTCTCATTCAAGTGCTTCCTTGACTTATCAGAGAGGCCCCCAGTGTGAACACAAGGAACCGGCAGCCACCACTTCTCATCTTTCCTCTGAACAATCCTTCGAAATGAGCCTCCCCGTGACCGAGTTGAATTCCCTGATATGCTCCCTTGCTCCGCATACCAAAATTCAGTATCCTGGAAACTATCCAATATTTCCTGTAAAAAAAATAAAATTGTGAGGCACAAAATATTTGGATGAAAACAAGAAGCATTTGAAATTTGTCTTACTATGAGCATTGTGTCAAGCTTCTGCAAAGCTGGGAGGTTGATGTAAATATCTGATCTTGGTTTGCTTGTCATCATCTAAGAGACACCACTAGATAACATATTAGACACATTATGAGATGCACAAAAATCTTCATTATCCTTATAATTAAAGGGTTTAGAAATAATTCACCTCCACAATTGTGCCATCTTCTAAATATTGTGCAGTTGGGGAAAATTCTACTATGTAATCACACACAGATAGAAGACAATTCATTTCTCTTCTCCACATAGCCTTCTTCTCAGGCTTCAGAGGCTCCAACTTTAAATTTTGTCCAAAAGCAGTTGCTGCAAAATTCCCAATTCAAATAAGTTAAACCATAGCCATACTATTGGACTATGCTATTGCTACTATTAAAAAAATTACCGTAGAGATTGGTAATTGAATTTGATATTGTAACTGCAGTGCAGACACCTTTCCCACCACCAGACATGTCTTCCCCCAATAGAAGCTTTGAAAATCTTTCCCTCATCATATCAAGCTCTATAAATACCCACAAAACTGAGTTAATTTCTATATAACTGCATTTTTTCACATAGGAAAAATTCACAAGCTGAGTGCAAACCAACCTGTCTCTAAGAGGTCAAGGTCATCAGATTTCTCATCCACTGAGTGTCTGTGCTGCTTCACTCCTAACCTTGAAAGAGCAGCTTGACTAGCTCCATGTTTCATTGGTGTCCATAGAGAAGGTGAAGGTTCACTTGCAAAGCTATTGTCATCAATAGGCTCAGAGAAGTTTGAGACCTCCGAATTAGACCGACAATACGCGAAGGATTCCCCACTGAATAAAGGGGAGTATCCAACGTTTTCAGTGATTGAATGATCATTTTGATCCACAGAAGAAGGTGAAGGTTGGTACCCCACATCAGAATTGTCATCAAAGTTGGATGAATTGTCCATCTAAACTCAACGACCTATGTTAAATTTCCTCAACACCTACACGTATAATCATGGAAGTTGAGTCACAAAAATTGGGTTTGTGGACTCCAATAGTACTTAGTAGTTATCACACTAGTACTCCATGATCACCTATGAACATAGTCACATACTATGATATCAAAGTAGGATCCACTACTCAGCTTAAAATGAACAGTTACTTTATTGAAATTGAACTATGGAAACGGGAAAAAATAAAGAAAAACAAAAAAGACATATCAAAAGAAAAAGGCTGAAAACTTGGATGTTCTTGTCCTGCCTTAACAAAAAAGCAAAATCTTTCAAAGAATGTTGCTGCTATTGAGACCCCGAAATAATCCACTGAAGAGGGTTGCTTACAAAGCATTCTTTATCCAGAGGGGGAAAAACAACTGAAGTTTTCAAACTCCAAAGACAAACGGTTATGAAAAAAGAAATAAAAATAAACGAAAAAGCAACGGTCTCGGCATTCTTTTCTATGTTACCTTTTTTAATGGCTTTGGTTTGAATTTGAACAGTAGCTAGCTAAATAAACATCATTTGAAACAGTTCCCTCCTTAGCGTTTGTGCCTTTATCTTCTCCCTTGAAGACTATTCATGCCAAAAGAGAGAGAGAGAGAGAAGAAAGCTTTCTTTAGAGAATGAAAACTCATTTGCAAAATGACTAAAATATTGTGTTGGAGAATAATACAAAAATACATGCAAGGTTGTCATAAATAAAAAAAGGGAGTTAGAGATTGAAGTCTTGGATTGGAGTGGTTGGGTGGTACTATGTCTATGCATGATTGTAACTACAAAACTGACATACTTAAATGGAAAAATAAAAATAAACTAACATACCTAAGTAGAACAGAAAGGAAGGGAGAAAATGAGATTAATATCTATCTATTCATAATATAAAATAATTTTATATTATTATTTAATTATAAATTATTGTTTAAATTATTTTAAGATAATTATTTGAAAATTAATAAATTTATTATATATAATAAATTGTGATGAAATCAAAGAGCTGTCATGCAGGCCACGTAGGGAAACATATGTTAATGCACATTTTTCCAACGCAATTTTCCTGTCTTTTAACCACATTAATTTTTTTTTTCTTTTTTGGATGGTCAACATCAATTATTAATAAGTAATACTTGCACGTAACTTATGAGAAAGAGAGCACTGTACCTGGCAAGGGAACAATGCCAGGAATGCCACAAAAAAGAAAAAGAAAATGATACTACAAGTTAACAGTATGGTTAAGAATCATAGCTGGCTATCTTCACAAAATTAGTTGGCAACGACCAATACCCTTTTTTTTTTCATTTGGCCTCTTAACGTGAAAATTTTGTAATAAAAGCAAGTCTTTAATAATTTAATTTTTTCTCCCTAGAATACTTCCATCTTTTATGTTATATTGCTTTTGCTTAAATTCAAAAGTACTCTACGATGTTAAATTAAATATTCCTTAGTTACATAGAAATTAATTTTATACATTAAACTTTTTTTTGAATGGTTTAATATTTGAGGTCTACGTGCCTTGAGAGTTTATCAAAAGTTTGTAAAAGTAAAATTCTTAAATTATATATCATTATTATTTACTCTTATAATATATGATTCTCATATTTTTAATGAAACACAAAATAAAGAATAAATATCTTTTTTTTTTTTACTTGCAGACACCTTTTTTTATATATAAATATCTACTTTTGTGGTGACATATTTGATACCAAATACTCCCTTTCCTATAACAAGTGTTGAAAAAATAAGTCTTCAAATAAGTATTATTTTAGTTTTTAATGTAATATCAATAATTATTATTTTAGTTTTTAATGTAATATCAATAATTATTCCACTAATACTCTTAAAAAGTGTCATTTTAGTTTTTTAATCTATTTTTCATACCTAAAAATTGAACTTACACACTACTCAATCAACTAAATTAAATCCCTTGATTTTATTTTTTTAATATAATATTACTAATAAGATTTGTTTCGTATAACTACTATTCTTTTTTATTTATTTATTAGTTTATTTTTTCGGTGTAAAAAATATTAGAACAGCACTTATTACGAAACTAGGGAGTACTTTCTAGCAAATCCTTTGATACAATGACACCACATTAATTATTGAAATATGAAACTAATGACATTGAAAGATCAATGTATTTTGTTTTCAAATTTTCAAAGGATTAAGGGTGGAGATTGAGAGAAGGAAGGAAAGTCGTGTTTTTTTTTTTTTACATAGAATGTAGATACATGCCCCGTAGCTTGAAACTATTATAACTAATGAGACAATGCATGTAGTGTTATATGTTCTAAAATTAATAAAATAAAAGCTTGTTTAAAATAAAAAAAAATAGATGGACAATTTAGTTAGGTAGGTGCACCAGAAAGTGCTCAAAGCTTTTCAAACTCAATATTTGTGAGACAGTGGATTGTTGGACCCGATCATGGATTGTTTGGTCAAGTAAGCCCACTATAAAAAAGTTAATGTCTCATATGATTTACGCTTAACAAATTGTGAATTATGCGATCAAATAAGTTGACGATAGAGCGTGTTTGCACGAAAGAATTTAAAATTCTGATAAATTTTAAATTCTAAGAATTTTGAATATTTCAATTGAAATATTTTTATTTTTAAAATTTTATATTTGGATAAAAAAAATTAAAATTATGAGAGCAAAAATATGAGTAATGACTTTGAAAATGAGATTTCGAGAACTTTCATAGAAAAGAGAGGATGAAAATTATAAAGGAAATACGAAAACATTTTTAGAAGATTCTTCTATTAAAAAAGAGAATTTTAATTTCTCACAATTTAGAAGGAAATTAAAATTCCATATTAGTTGTTTAAAATTCTATTTTAAAATTTCAAAAATTTAAATTCTTCATAAAAAAATATCCAGACAATGAATTTTAGATTAAAAAAATTTAAATTCTCTGATAAATTATTTTTCTCAATTAAAATTCTCTATCCAAACACACTCTTAAAGAATTATAAATTTTAATAAAGTAAGTCAACAATAAAATGTCTATGTATTTTTAAGCTTAAGACTTAAAGAGATGTAGACCATTCAATTTGAATAGTCCACCATAAAATATTCATGTCTTTCAAGATTACTTAAAACAATATGAATTGTTTGGCTAGATAAGGTAATAATAAAATACACGGTTAGATTTTGTACAAACAAACCAACAAATCACATTTCAAATAATAATAGATAGACAATGAATTTCATTAAACAAGTTAATTTATTCAAGATTTTGTCCATAAAAAAAGATTTTATATGTTAATTGAACTAAAACCTTTTTCATAACTTTTGTACCTCGTAGGAGATTAATTATCTGATTCGACGGATAACACTATTAATAATAATAAAAAAAAAAGATCAACTTAGATAAAAAAGGCAAGACAAATTAGCTAAGGTGTTGTTTGTGTTTTGCAATTAGAGTGAATGAGTAGATTTTGTTGCCATTTAAACGGCAAACAACACTGTTTGAACCTAGAATTAATCGAATTTGACGTGAGGAAAAACAACATCCCTTATATGCATGCCGAGAAAAACAAACTTACCACCAAACCCATCACTATCTATCAGTTGTGTAATTACCGACACAAGAATGGTAAAACACTTTATACGGAGCAGCCACGCAAACCCACCGTACGTGTTATAGTTACTCATTTTCCTACTTTTACACCCTTTCTACTTTAATTTCTTCTCTTTCTTTCGAATTTTTTATTAGGGTTTTAGTAAATTATCAATAATTAATGTCTTTGAGAAAACAAACAGCTGGAAGGCAAATCTCCCCATTAATTCAAATGAAGATTAGAGTACGAAGAAAGGCATAAAACAGTTGGCTATCTTTATTTAAAGGAAAAACTATTGGCTAATCAGCCTAATCATAAAAAAAATATGAACTTGAGAGAAATTACAATAATTCAAACATTCTTAATTTGTTCAAATTTTAACTATTTATTTTTTAATTATAATTCTTTATTTTACTCCTTAAAGTAAATTTCTCGCTCACCTTAAAACAATTCATCATTAAATCCAATATATATGGTTTTCACCAAACAAAAGAAAATCACTAAAAAAAAATCACAAAAAAAGTCCAACATATATGGTTGGCATTGTACCTAAAGGAGTATATCGCTGGCAACATCTTTATTTCTTTCTTTTGTTTTTCCCCTCTCTGGTTTTGATTCTTTTGAATTAATTGAAAGCCGTTCGCAACGTTAAATTTGTGAAAAGATGAGATGAATCATGATAATTATAATTATCAAGTGCGAAGAATAGTGATTATTAATAATGAAAGAAAAGTTGTCAAGAATAATCCTCTTTACGTCTTTATCTTTAGGGTGCATGATATGATTGCTTCTTTTTTCCCGTGTATACACCGAGTAAATTGAAGGTCCCTATCCTTAAAAAAAATCACGCGTCTCTCTTTTATAATCTACTATTTTGCATTTTCAGTTAATAAAAACTATTCATTAATTATATTTGGTTAATTTAACCAACCCTCACAATTTCTGTGTTCAATATTAAATTTCTATATAATATTTAATTAATACAGTATTATAATTATTTTTTCACTCACGTCAAACTTAAAAACACGTGTAATATTATTCTTACAACGTCTTATTACAATACCTTTTTTTTATGTGTGTGAAATATACCTTTTATACTATAAATAGAAAAGAAATACAAGTATAAGATAGGTAATGTAATAAAAAAAGAAAAAATATGAAAAATATAATGAGTTGGATGGTAGGTATATATCTAAAACACATAATCATTGCCTACATAATTAGTGTACTTGTCAAGTAGCACAGGCATGTTTGGGGTGTGTTTGAAACTATTTTGAATTTTTTGTTTTTAAAAAACGTTTTGTAAATCGTTCTAAAACCTATTTTTTGAAAGAAAAAAAAAATATAATGATAGTTGGAGTAGTCAAAGTGAGTCAAGTTGACTCATTTGAGTTAGTCTACTTGAGTAGGTTCGAAAATGAGTCCATTCAACTTACTTATATTTGTTGGTAATTTAAAAAATAATTAAATTAAGAGTTTGATCGATAGATTTAAGTTTATGTACATAGAAGAGCAAATCTTAATATTTTATGAGAATAATCTTTTGACTCTTGATTAAATGATACTTTGAATTTACTAAAAATATTCTCTTCATCATAAAATAAAATGACCAATGTTTAAGGTTTCTTTGCACAAACTAATAAAGTATTTCAAGAGAACTAATATTTATTAGATGATAATTTTATTAAAATATCATTATTTCTCTCTTAATTTCAATACATGTATTATTATACTTTTAAGACAATATTATTTATAATAGGATAAAATTAAAATAAATGTTTGAATATCTCATTAAAAAGTGAGAACATCAATCAATTTGAACTTTTTTTCCCAAAGGTTTAAATATCAGCTATTTTAAATCACAAGGAGGAGTTAACTCAACTTCACCATGCACATTGACAAACTATGAGTTGATCCACCTAAAATTAAAAAAAAAATAGAAAAGGAAAAAAAAATACTTAAATATAAAAAAAATTAGTAATACTATTCAATTTTAATTTTAGTCTTTCGTGTATATAATAACCAAAATTTGTTATTTTTATGATCATAAATGAAAATTTACACCCACACACTTAAAATGGCTGTAAATCGTCATCAATGAAATATTATTGTAATTAAATGTTATTAATTAAAGTAATTGCATCCTTTGCATTTTTTTATTTGAAGGAAATAATTTGTGTTTTTATTAATAATTATAAAACATCCTCTAATTTTCATTTTATCTTTTGTAAAGATTTATATAAAAATACAAATATAACTATGTAAATATTTAAAATGAAAATTGTGATTTTTTTTATAATCATCAATAATATAAACTAAATAAATAAATCATTCTTGAAATTAAACAGTTAATCTCCTTGTGTTGCTATAAGTAAAAACAGTGATTTTTTTTTTTAATAGACCTATCTCCAGCATGGTAGCTAGTGGAAGGCCTTGTGATTTCATACACTTAATTGGATGGTTAACCTAATGAAATCCAAGAAACATATATATTGGAGATACATTTTAGTGTCTATGGTGAACCCTTCTTTCTTGGATACCCTCATTAATTATTGGCACTTGGATATGGACTTTTGGAGAGATATTTATTGATTCATTTATTTTATATAAACAAAATGTGATATCACTATTCACTTATTCTAGCTATCTTCCGAAATCTCTTTTCAAAGATGGTGCCACCTCAACCAAAATCTAAGTGGGACCCACCAACCGAAGAAGAATAAGACTTCCTCCACCACCATTTTCATCATTCAATGTATAAACAGATAAACTTCATTCATTTTTTTACATGCATGCGTGGCCACCATTTACCTGTATTACCTGTCGGCAATTCACATCCACCGCACGATCAAACCACATCGTCAATGAACGGCTCCAGATCTCCCATGCCCCACAAACATTGTGCTCCCACGGATTCCACGCTATAAGTTCTCTCGTCTTCATTTCAAGTAACGGCAAAATTAGTCATGTAATTATGCCAAAGTCGGTGGTATTACTCATTTAAATAATAAAAATACCTTATAAGTTTTTTGAAGGTATACTTAAATTTATGTCACGATTTTTTTTATTGATTTAACTTATAGAACACATTTAATTTACTAACACAAATTATTTTAATTTAATCAATAATCTCGAGTTCATTTGTAATTATATTACATATTAGATAGAATTTGTCATCTATGTACGGCTCAAAATGCATGATTGATTAATTAACTAACATGGAGTTATTATGATTTAATTAAAAATTTAAATTCGAGTATTAAATATTATGCTAACTTAATAATGATTAAGAAAATATAATTTAGTTGCAAGAAAAGAATGTATAAATTATTGTAAATATTATTGATATTGTTAGAATGCATAAATAAAGAAACTAACTTAACAATTAAGAATATAGTGAAAGATATATTATTTAATGTTAATATAAGTTTCACTTACTAATTTAATTATGTATCATATACTACTAATATGACCGATGGATGATGTTACATGTATGATGGTGCAGTAATTTCACTATTTATCCGTTTGAATTTCGCGACACTTTAAATTCAAAGCCACTCTGTGTTGAAGAGGCACAGCACAACTTGTTTATCGGAACGTTGCTATAAACGTTGTTGTTTTCAGATAAACACGTGACTCACTATCTATCTATCAATCGATATCTCCGAGTTCAACCGAACCAAACTCCGAAGCTATGGCAGAGCTCCAAACCAAGGTTGAACCTGTTACGGTCCCGGCTCCGGCTCCGGTGGATCCCGAGCCACCGCTAGCTGAGGCTCCGCCGCTCGAGAAGAAAGCGGTGGCGGTGCCACCACCTGTTCCGGCTGCGGCAGAGGAAACCAAAGCTCTTGTTGTTGTGGAGAAGGAGAATGAGAGTGAGTTTTTGTTCTTTCATGTTTAAATTTCCAAACTTTTGCTTTGATTGAATCATGGGTTACCGTCAAAATTCAAATTTTACAATTACATGCTAGCTAGTAGCTTGGTTGCTTTTTCTATTGTGTTGTATTGTTTTTTTGGAGTATCCATGTTATCATGATGTGAATTGTATTCAATAACTTTGTTCAGTAGTAGGAATTGTTTTGTATTGTTTTGTTAATCACCTGTATGAGAATTCCTTGCTCAAAAATAATATACTCATTTGTACGTTTATTATAAAAAAAAATTATATATGTCAATGACTAATCTTCACCGTGAATTGTGCTATGTTGTGACTGTTTGGTTGATGAGAAAACGTTGGAAAATTGAAGGAACATGAACAGTGTTTGTAAATTCACTAAATTGTCTCACAGGTCTCTTACCTGGTTTTAATTTGTATTGTTCCACTTGACTTTCTTTTTTAATGAACCTTTTTTGTTTTTATGAAAATGTTTTGGAGCTTGATTTGTGTAGTTGGTTTTGGCTCAGTTCAGTTTATTATTCATCCTTAAGTTTTCTTTGGTGTACTGCTCTGTGCTTCTTTTTGGTGTTGATTGGTTTCCAGGAGAATAATTATGGGTTGTCATAAAAAATCCAGCTTTAAGTGATTGATATGTCTAATTTTGGTTAGGTACTATAAGTGTTGGAGTGTGATGTTTGTGAATGTTCTGTTCTTTAGTTTCTGTCTGGTTTCTTAGAAAGCGTTGGGAAATGGGAAATCAAAGGAAAAAGAACTATGGTTCTGTAAGAACTTCTAGTTGCAATTTTACTTTCTTTTTTTTTGGTAAAGTTGTTGCAATTTAACTGATTTTAGTTTATTTTTTTCATCGGTTATATATTTTGTGATCCTGTTTTCTGTTTCATGATTTTTTATTTATTTATGGGATCTGAGGAATTTCCGTTTTCCTTGTTTCCCTGTGAGTGTTTATGGTATTTTTGGTTGGAAGGAAAGAAATTAAGGAGTAAAGAAAATAAGATAATGTATTTTCTTCTATTTAGTCAGAGAAAGAAAAAAAAGTTGATTTTTTTTTCTTTTTCACATTTTCTTCAATTTATATTTCAAAATTTTCTCTCCTTTTTTATTTTCCTTCTACCATACCAAACAAACCCTTTTAAAGATGTGAATTAGAAAATTTTTAAAGAGAAACTTTTTCATTTTGTATGTTTCAATTCTAATAATTCATTTAACATCTTGGCTTACTTATCTGAATGTTCATGGTTCTCCATCAGTGATCTTCTTTGGGTTGCCTTTCAATAATTAGCTGTGTATTCTTTCTTTGATGTGTCTTCTTAATGGGGTAACCTCACTTTCATAAATGTTTATCTAGTTAACTGTACTAGTTTTTTCGTGAAGCTAACTGAACAATATTCATAGTATATACTCTTTCATAGTTATAAATTCATTTATACGTGTCTAACTAGGCTGTACTAAAGCAATTTTCTTTCGACAAAAGCATGTTCATCGTTTCTTGTTCTATACGTCAATGCACAATTTCTTTCCCTGTCCCAATAAAGTGATTTTTCATTAGGCCCTCCAAGTTGTCAAAAAATATTGGCCCCCCATGTTGGGATGAAAGGTCTTTTTCCACTTTGGCTAATGATGCTTTGATTAATAGGAAAAAGTTATGCTAAGCATTTTTCTTATCCAGCTGGCTGTCTTTAAATTAGAATCTGATCATGAAAGCGCTAGCGTGCATTCTTTACCATTGATGCAATTTCACCTTTGAGATCATTGCTTTTCTTTACCATTTTACTTTTGATCTACAGAGATACCAGAACCTGTAAAAAAGAACGCCTCAGGTGGATCCCTTGATAGAGGTTGGTGTTATTATATAGTATTTACACTTTTAATATAGCTTTTAGTTTCATAAGTAACTACTTCAATTTGTCAATTTGAGAAGCACTATCTAGTCTATGGACTCCTTTCAAATGTACATGGATGGATTTCTAGTTGACACTTCTTTATATCTTGCTATGTAACATGAATATGTTAACAAACCACTTTCTAAATATGCTTTCTAGAGATGATGGTTCTCCAACTAATTTGTTTTTGGATGGCATATATCTTCCTTAACACAAATGACTGATGCAATTCTATGGTGTACAGACATTGCTCTTGCAGAAATAGAGAAAGAGAAACGATTGTCTAATGTGAAGGCTTGGGAAGAAAGTGAAAAATCCAAAGCAGAGAATAAGTAAGTCCTTATTTTAATTCCATTTTGCACTTCGTCCTTGTAGGTATAAAATCAAGTTACATTCCAAAAAAGAATCCTCACTTGAAAATAGACAATCTAGCGAATTAGTTCTATGTTGATACGGTTTGCATGACACAATAACCCAACAAGTCAAAACCCTTCATAAGTTCATATGCTTCAAGATCAGATGAGGCCTATATTTAAGATGTGGCTTACCAAAAAAAAAATATTTAAGACTTTTGTGATCTGTAGGCCAATATGTTAAGGAAGGAATATTTCCACAAATTTAAAACGTCATTTAATTATTTTTGTTTTTTTATTGTGTGTGTCTTTATGTTAAGAAATTATTGTTTTCTGTTAACAGAGCCCAAAAGCAGCTCTCTGCTGTTGCTGCTTGGGAAAACAGCAAGAAAGCAGCTCTTGAAGCTCAGCTGAGAAAAATTGAGGTATTATTTGTTGCTCAGTTATTGGTTGATACAATGACATAGTTTTTTCTATTATTCATGATGCATGTTTGGCCTAGTTCTGAACATTATAATCAAGATAAGAAAGACAAAATAATGTAAGAATTTATGTTGTCCTGTGTTAGATGGAATAATATACATGATTCTGTTAACACAAAAAATATCTAGATTTTTTATCCAATAAATTCTCTTTTCCTCACCCTTGTCACATTCTTACAAGACATGTGGAACCTTTATCCAATTACTCTCTTGCTTTTGTCAAAATGGTATCAAATACCTATGGAGTCCCTAATTGAGTCCATTTACTAAAAGAATTATGCTTTTATTAATGAAATGAGCAGCTACAGTCTGGAACGTACTAAAGTTGATACTTCTTTAATAAATAGATTTTGTCCATATCCATTTAACAGGTGAGCTATCTCTTTCTATCATAAGAATACAAAATAGTGTATAAAAAAACTCCAATTTTGACAGCAGAAATTAAACATGGCTTCTCCTCGGAGGGACCCCCTTTTCTGCTTCCTTTCCGTTCAAAAGGATAAGGAACAAATTCTTTAACACAACTTTTTTAGTTTAATTTTGTCACAGTCAATATAAATATTTTTACATTATTAATCAATTAAAATCCATTCTAAATATCACTCAAGTAATTATTATAAATATTGCTCTAGTAATTATTACAAAAGTTATGATGATAATTGCATGCTAGTGTATGTTGTTTTTATTTTTTAATCAAGAGTGCACTCTAATTAAATTTATTTATGATATTCAAATAATGGAACTCAACATTGAATACCACATAAAAACATACAAGCACTTAAAGAGTATTGCATTCATCTTTTTAATACTCTCGAGTCTAAGCAGGAACAACTAGAGAAAAAGAAAGCAGAATATGGTGAAAAAATGAAAAACAAAATAGCCTTAGTTCACAAGCAAGCAGAGGAGAAGAGAGCAATGGTTGAAGCCAAGCGTGGTGAAGAAATTCTCAAGGCAGAGGAAATAGCTGCAAAACACCGTGCAACTGGAACCTCTCCAAAGAAGGCCTTTGGATGCTTTTAAATTTTTATTCCTTTTTTTGTTGTTGTGCTTTTGTGCCTGATGTCATAGCAATAATGAAATTTTTGTCTATAATATTTTCATGTTTGTTTTTTAAATGTTGTTTATGTGTGTACGAAATGGAAAGGGGGACACTATGAAGTTTGTGACATACAGAACAGCCTCTAGATCTTTTTGTTAAGATGAAGTGTTCTATGCTGTTTATTCATTTGTTTTTTCCATAACAGAATCATTCTATTCACCAAGCAATAGATTTTCTCTCTCTTCAATATTAAGAATTATTCTGGAATGAATCAATAATTCATCTTGAAATTATAATGTTCAGTAGAATTGGTTCTGACAATAAAAGAAATGGAAAAATAGTTTTTAAAATTGTAAATTATCAATTAATTTTAATTCTATAATTGTTATTACAACAAATTGATTTAGTTCCTCAATTGTTAGTTAATTGGTGTCACACCAACAAGAAGTTGATTCCATTAATAATCGTTTAATTTTAAGTAAAATCTTGGATTCGAGTTTTATAAATAAAAAAAATATTATTAAAAGAAGAAATTCTACTAAATCATCTACACGAACTAGTCATTAATAAAATTGATAAATATTTCACTTTAATTTCATGATCAACAAAAAAAAAACTGATAAATATTTCACTTTAATTTCATGATCAACAAAAAAAATTAATTAGTATTTTTATTAGGTGTTGTTCCCGTCCATATCCGTTACCACGGGACATTAACAAAATGAGAATCATAATTCATAAACCAGAGATAAAGAGAGAGCAACAATTTTGCAACACACATTCAAGTGAGTTACCCCACGTTGCTACGACATAAATTGGGACGAATTTGAAGTTTTATAAGAAAATGTGTATAATCTTTATGCATATTTGAGGACAGTATTTAATGATGCGGGGCTTCAAGGACTATAGGCGAGTGCTTGGCTTTATGCAATAATAAATAAATGTGCGCATAAGCATCATCATCATTGAGTATCTTAAGATAGTTGCACACTTGGACGTACTTTGTGTTTCTCATCAAAAGAGTCTTTGGATTAACTATTTACAATGGCATATGACTCAGTTGGTTGAATAAAATACATAAATTATTATAAATCCTTTATATTGTCTTCAATTCATACGGATCAAAACAAAAAAGATTAATTATTTATTTTTGTAGCCGTTGCTTGTGTAGCCATGGTTCATGGAATGGAGATAAAGTTGCTCTTACAATTTTATCGGTTCAAGAAAGGGGCAACTGCATGATTGCAACTTGTTTGCAAAAGAGACTGCTTAAAAGTTACAATAATAGTCAAATTACTTGAGTAACTAACAAAAAAAAAAAATCAAATGGTGAAAAATTGAGAAAGAAACAGTGGTACCAATAGCAATATCCACAAATATTTTTTTGCTGTGAAAATAAATTAGTGGAAGAGCTCCTGTTACAAAATAACAGAATTTCAACTTTCAGTTATACAAAAGCATGAGAAGAAAATCAATCTCCTAAAATAAAGGAAGCTCAATGAAAGATCATAAGAGTAAGAGAATAAAATTTTGAGATATTAAGCAGAACTTATCATGTTAACCTCGTGTTAACAGGACTACTCCTCGATATCAAACACTTTGTTTTGAATTTATTCAAAGTCACTGTGAGAGTTGAAGAGACAGGGGTTATTTATAGGAACATTGCTACAAAGGTTGTTTGAGATAAAGATGTAACAATATTATAGGAAAATGTTGCATTGACCACTCCATGCATGCATGCTATCCAATGCTTAGAGAAAGAGAGAAAAAAGAGATATGTAAGTGTAATAGGTCATAAATGTTGATGGAATATTCATAAAATAGGGTGTTTTCACTTGTCACCTCTCATCTATGTATATCTGAGTCCAAAGCTATGGTAGAGCTCCAAACCTAGTTTATTCCGGCAGCAGAAGAGATAACCAAAGCTCTTTCTGTTCTTCTTCAGGAGCATGAGGATGAGTTTGGTCTTTCTAAATATAATTTCTAGAGATGATATATGGTTCACCAATTAATTTTTACGGATAGCATATAGTATTTTCCTTAACAAATGACCGAATAACTTCTTTGGTGTACAGGCAAAAATAGAGAAAGAGAAAGGTTGTCTAATGTGAAGGCATGGGAAGAAAGTGAGAAAGCCAAAGCAGAGAATAAGTAAGTCTTTATTTTAATTTCATTTTTCAGTTTGTAGTTTGTAGTAACTTGGCATAAAACCATGTTACATTGCGTAAAGAACCCCAACTTGAAAATAGACAATCTATCAAATAAGTTCTATGGTGATACGGTTTGCATAACACAATAACCCTCCTAGTGCAAACCCTTCATAAGTTCATACGCTTCAAGATCAGATGAGGCTTATACTTAAGATGTGACTTACGTAAAAAAAATATATTTAAGATGTGATTTGTGATCTGTATGTCAATATGTTATGGGAAGAATGTTTCTACAAATTTACAGTGTCATTTGATTTTTTTTTTAGTCTGTTTCATTATGTTAATTTTTTCGTAAACTTGAGAAATTATTGTGTTACAGGGCCCAAAAGGGGTGCTCTATTCTTGCTGCTAGGCATAACAGCGAGAGCGCAGCTCTGGAAGCTAAGACTAAAAATTTGAGGTAATACTAATAAAAACTAACAATTAACAACTAATTTTTGTCCATAAAAAGAACTTGTTGTTCAGTTATTGGTTGACAAAATGACATTGTTTTGTCTATATTCATGATATCATGATGCATGTTTGGCACTGCACATCATTTTTAAAGGTCTATTTTTTTTAGTTGAAGATCTAATTCTAAACAATATAATCAAGATAAGACAAAACAAAGTAAGAATTTATGTTGTCCCGTGTTGCATCGAATAAATATACTTACATGATTACATGCTTCTGTTGACACCAAAATAAACATAGATTTTTTATCCAACAAATCTTCTTATCTTCACTCTTGTCACTATATTGAGTTAAGTAGGTTAACATAAAGATACAAGCACTTAAGAATATATTGCATTCAACTTTTTAATAACGCTCTCGTATCTGTGCAGGAAAAAATAATAGAGGAAAATAAAGCAGAATTTTATGACAAAGTGAACAACAAAAGAGCCTTAATGCACAAGCAATCAAAGGAGAAGGCAACGATTGAAGCAAGCTTTGTAAAAAAAAAAAAGAATCTCAAGTTACAGAAAAATGCTGCGAACTACCGTGCAACTGGACTCCAAAGAAGTGCCTTGGATGCTTTTGTAGGGTCTGATGTCATGGCAACAATGAAATTTTCTACAACTTTTCTTGCTTGTTTTTAAATGTTGTTCATGTGTGTATGAAATTGAAAGGGGGACATTATGAGTATGTTTGCTAATTAAGGTTTAGTTGTATTATGATAAGGTTTAGATTATGAGTATGTTTGCTATGTAATTAAACAAAGATTTTCAGTTAGTTTCTAGTATTTTCAGTTAGTTTCTAGTATTTTTATTAGCTAAAAATACTTGTTTGACAGTGTAAAGTTTGTGACATACAGGACAACCCGTAGGTCTTTCTGTTAAGATGCTTTGTTCCATCTTTTTTTTTATCCACAAAAGAATCATTCTTACCATGAAACATCAAGCGATAGATTTTCTCTTTATGGAAGATGATGATGTGTAATATTCTTAACTATAAACTAATGACACTAGGAAGATACCTTCTGTGCTTATCGATTTTCAAGTGTTTTTGTTTAATATTAGTTGCACATAAAACAAATGAAAACATCAAAATCATAGACCACAGACTATACAGAAACGGAATGTGTTTAAGGTTTAGGGTCAAAACTCAAAAGAGCTAATGGGCCAATTTTGTATTACATCTTTCCAGAAAATAATGTGCTCTAAAGTTAGTGCTAATTTAAGTGTGTAATTTTAGTGATTACATATAAATAGTGATACGGTATATCAATAATCGATATGCTGGGATATATGTGAGTGTATCAATATAAATTTCAAAATTACATATAAAAAATTAGATAAGAAATAACAATACACTAATATCAGTCAACTAGTCACATTTTTACCAGTCCTTAAATGTGAAAAGCCTAATAATAATCAAATTTCTGCAATGTCATTAATGCTGAATAACCGTTGTACTCAGCTATAATTACTAGTTCATTTTATCCTATTCTAATAGCATGTTTTGATTAGATTAATTTGTTGAAAGTCAAAGGAACAAATAGCAGCTTCCACTTTTTTCAAATTTTCACCGTAATTTTTGGTTTCAGAATCAATTTTTATAGTTATCCAAACATGATATAAGTCTACAAAATAGCCAACAGAAGGATACATGTCAGCATATCAACAACATCATACGTGCACTAATTAAGGGTAAGGAAGGGTTGGTGTCTCATAATTCTAAGAAGCTCATGTCATTGTTTATAGGAAAGTCCAACAAGAACTGCAATGAAGTGTCACAAGAGTCATGTTCTAGTTCACTAGAGCTTGATGATGAATAAGAGACAATTTTCTTAACACCCCACAAAAACTCCTTTTTGACAATGCTTGCTGGGGTTGAGGAAGCCAAATCTGTAGTGGTAGTAGTAGTGGTGGCAGACAATGACTCACATTTGATTGAAGATTCTGATTTGTGGACATCACGAAAAGATTCTCCAACTTCAGAGTTCCAAATGCGGAGGAAGTAGTCAGAGTCAGTTTTGTTGTTGAAATGTGGCTCCCTTGAGAGCCTGGCCTCTGCTTCAAGCCTTGCAGTCTCCCACTGGGCCATGTGGCGGGTTGAAGTGGATGATGCATGGGCCTTGTCGTTTAGGTTATGAGGAGAGGCTAGTGGTTGGTGGGTTTGTGGGTCCAGGCCCATGCAAATGAGACGTTTCTTTAAGTGGGTGTTCCATAAGTTCTTGATCTCATTGTCTGTTCTTCCTGGTAGCTGAGAGGCTATAGCAGCCCACCTGTGAATTTGTTCATTTGTTGAGTATTGTCAAAATAAGAAAAAGAGAGTAATTATTATATAGTCTGAAACTATTATAATCTTTATTAATATCTACATGACATCTCTCTTTTAGGTTATGAATTTTTTATCTCATTGTCGTTTAGGTTATGAATTTTTTTTTTACTGCATATCTCTCTTTTAAGTTTTTAACCAATCACATCTCTTCCTAACTGTTTCATGAAATATTTTTTGCACCAAAGAGCATTTTCCCATTTTAAACACCATATCATATCAAACTTTCAATTCCGAAATATCTGCCATTAACTGAGATTTGGACTCCATTTTCACATAATAATGAGTTGCAAGACAAGAACTAGACCATTGACAATTCAATTCTCTTATGAACCTTGTATCTTTCCATCATTTAACAAAATTATGCTAAAATTTTGTGTCTCACTCTTAGTCAACATTAAGTACCTATTTCCAAGGATACCATGAAGCTGTATGATTAGTTTTTCTTCCTCAAGTGTAAAGGAACCACGTTTAATATCTGGTCTGAGGTAGTTTGTCCATCTTAGCCGGCAACTCTTGCCACAACGAAGAAGACCTGAAAGGGAGGGTTAAATGCAAGTTATGTAAAGCAAGTATAAAAAAACAAAACTGTTCATGTGAAAAAATTAAAAATCTACAAATGGACGAGTGAATTGGCACTTTGTTAGCTTATGTGTAACAAACCCAATAAAAATGAAGGCCAAGTTTTCCGTTGAAAACACAAAAAGAACAAGAGATAATCAACACAAAAACATGACCTGATATTTAGAAACAAAATGGTTATTAATGTAAAATCTACAACTAAACTTAACTTGAGTACATATTTCAAATATATTCAATGCGTAAAAATATTTGTATTAAAATTTAAGAAAACGTTGAGTAAACACTTAAACTCTAGTTCATACATCGAGATAGAAAGAAAAAAAGAAAAGAAAATTACAGATATGATAGATAATATGATGTAATATAAAAAGAGAAAAAAAAGTTGATGCTAATAGAATGCATGTTTGGATGATGTAATGTCCACATATTAATACTCTAAAATGAGAAGTTTTAATATTATGTTCTTTTTAATTAATCAAAATTCATTAAAAATTACAAAATATGTTAAATAAGGAAGGAGCCGAACACAATTTTGTTATTTCTATCCATTTTTTGCAAGAGTGTATTAAAGCCGATTTCATATAAAAGCTTCTCTACCTAAAGGTGCAAAGTGCAGACTTACCAGCAATTTAAAAAAAAAAGAAGAAGCTAAATTTAAGGAACATATGCTTCATATCAATGGAAAGATAGCTTCAAAAGTAGCATTTTTCATTGCTTTCTGGGTGTAACAAAAAGAGGGGGGAGCTTTTGTTTCCAAGTGAAAAAAAGTGATTTTTGAAGTAGAATTTCAAAACATAACCACTAAAACAAGGACCTCAAGGTCAAGCTAACAAGAGAAAAAACACAAAACAAAAGGGCATGAAAACCTGCTAACTTAGGGAGAGAACGCCAACTTCCATGACCACCATTCTTGTTGATATAATTAACAAGAATCTCATCCTCTTCAGCAGTCCAAGAACCCTTCTTCAACCCCATCTTGTCACAACATGGCTTCCTTCCCATCCTTACCAACAAAGGACATTCACAAACTGGAAATCATAATAATGTTCATTTATTAATAAACCAAATATAAAAAAGAGATAGCAACATTTTTTAATTTTTAATTTCACATACAAACCTTCAAGAGTGAGTTTCCTTGCACGTTGCTAGCTAGCACTTGAAGCCTCGAAGTGGGTATGACATAAATTGGGAAGGATTTAAAGTTGAAAGGAAAAAATATTGTGTATCATTATGATCATTATGGCTATTCGAGGAGGCAGTATTTAATGATAGGGGACTTACAAGCCCTATAATAATGGTGTGCACATCAAAATCAATCCAAAATAAAAATTTAAAATGATTCAAAAAATCAAAAATTAAATTAAATAGATTTTTTTTAATTTTTTAAATATTTTTTTTCTTAAATTGATTGATTCAGTTTAATTTATGGTTTATGTTTTTTAATCGAATTTAACTGGAATATTTATATTAACACTTATGTTAATTTAATGTTATATATTTTATGTATGTATCACTTAAGTTTCATAATGTTTATTTTATAATGTTATGTATATAAAATTTATATAATATATTTTTTTTCTTTTAAGTGACTTTTTTTTTCAAGTGATTTTTTAAAGATATATTTGATTTGAAATAGATAAATTTAATAGATTTTTATTATAGAAGGTTTAACATATTAATAAATTTTAATGTAATTTTATTTAAAATATAAAAAATATATATAAATTTTAATGAAATAATTTTTTAGTAAAAATCACAAAAATCAAACTGAACTAAACAGTAAAATATTTGTTTTGTTTTGTTCGAATTTTATTGTAAATGACAACCGAATCATATGTATTTTTCAAGTTTTATTCGAATAATTTTTTGATAAAAAATTAAACCAAATTAAAATCGGTAGACTAAATTATAGGCGAGTTTCAAGCTGGCTCTATGCAATAAATGCGAATGTTCAGTAAATGCAACAAACCGAACATTGTATGTGTGTTTTCTCTTTTGTTTTCTTCATTACATACTCACCGATAGAATTGTAAGAGTGTCTTTATCTCTTTCCCTAGCTACACAGGTTACCCAATAGTAGTAACTAATAGTTAATCTAAGTTTTGATGAATTAATTTTAGATTTAATTATATAATTATTCTCTTAATTATAATGAAAAGTTAAATTCAATCTCTCAATTATTAAAATATTTGATAATATTCTTTAATTATTTAAAAAAAATTAAATTAGATCCCTCAATTGTTAAAAATATTAATCAAGTTCTTTAATTATTTAAAAAAATCAATTAAATTCCTTAATTATTAAAAAGTTCAGTTACACCCCTTAATTATTTAAAATTTAATCAAAATATTTATTTTAGGCTAAAATGTAAATTTCATCTTCCTGATTTTTTTAAATTTGTGATTTTAGTCTCTTAATTTTTTAATTGAAATATTTCGTCTCATATTTTTTTTAAAAAAAAAAACTTTAATTTTAGTGGCCTATATCAATTTAAGATTTGACTATGTACTTTTTCAATTTTTTTAAAAAAAATTTAAGCTCATTAGCAATTAAATAATTTTTTTTAAAAAATTATCATTTGAATAATAAATAGATATGTGCTAGTCAATATTTACAAAATACATAAACCAAATGTTTGAAATTGACCATAATAACTAAAATTGTATATTTTTGAAAAGTAAGAGATAAAATATTTCAATTAAAAAATGAGAAACTAAAATTAAATTTTTTTAAAAAGTGATAATAAAATATCTCAATTAAATAATTAGAGAACTAAAATCGTAGATTTGAAAAAATAGATGAATAAAAATTACATTTTAACTTGTATTTTATTGTAGAAAATGACTTAATTATAATATTTTAAATAATTAAAGGACCTAATTCAATTTTCAAATAATTGAGGGATTCAATTGAAGTGTTTTAAGCAATTGAGGAATCAAATTGAATATTTTAATAATTGAGGGATTAAATTAAACTTTAAAATATAATTAAGGTAGTATTTATATAATTAAGCGTTAATTTTAAGGAACTGTACTACTTGTATTAGTATAAACAGTTGGTGTTTTAAGTGAGAGGATAAAAAAGAAGCTGCAATAATGAATTCTTATAAATGCTGCACGGGAGTATATAGCTGACAAATTGATTTGAGAAAATATTTCTTTTCATTTTTTTATTCACTTTTAATTACAAAAGAATTTCATATTATTTTCATTTTTTTTAAAAGTCAAATAAGCAAATAGTAAAAAAAATTATTGTTTTTTGCTATTTTTTTATTTTTTATACCAACTCAAAATAAAAAAAATAAAAACAGGAAATATTTTCTCAAATCAAATAGCCCCGTAGATTCTCATGTTTTGGATTAATTTTTAAAAAAATACAGTATATATTATCAGAAATGCCTTATTAATCGTTTCTTAAGAAAACCTTCTTATGAAAAGAAGTGGGAATCCAAAATTTCTAAATAAATGAGAAGTTTAACTAAATTTATAATAATATTTCCAAAAGTCTTTTAAATATATCAAATACATTCCAAAAGTTATAATTTTTTAAAAAAACTTCTCCAATGACGTTTACAAATAAATTTTATTAAAAAGGAGGTTTACAAATAAATTTTATTAAAAAGGAGGTGAGATTTTCACTTTCAAGTTATTGACTATTTTTGGTAAAAACACTACTCCTTTCGTTTTACAATAATTATCACCTTAAATTATTTTACACAAACTAAATAATAATAATAAATAAACGAGATAGAGTAATAATTTTATAAAATTAACGTTATATCATCATTAATCTATTTATAAATTTTATAGTTTATCATTATATTATAAAAAAATAGTATTACATTAAAAAATTAAAATAATAATTATTTTGACCCTCTTTTTATGCAAAATGTTTCTCTATTTAATTATTTTACTTTACCCTCTTTTTTTTATTCTCTTCCTTTTTCAATTTCTCTCATGGCCCGTACAAGCTCTCTCTCTCGTTGCTGTTTACTAGAGTCAACCAAGTCAACGCTAAATTTTTTTTCAGTTGCCTCTCCTCTTTCCAATTACTCCTTTGCACAAGCAAACCAACCATTTCAATACCACCAAACTAAATGAAGCCTTCCCCCCTAAAAGTGCATTTGGAAGAATTGTATTGGGAAGGAAAAAATGAAAAAGAAAATTTTAAGAAAAATTAACTTCAAGATACAAAATTTTAAAATTTTCTTTCCTTTTACTTTTCATCCAATTTAAATTTTAAAATTTTATTTATTTTGTCAAGTGAACTTAGTTTAATTAATTAAATAAAATACATGAGAATTATAAGAATCCGCAACACTATCTTTGATTTCCATCTATAAAAAAAAAAATCACATATTTAAAAAAATCCAAGTTTTTGGAGGTGGATGGGGATGCAAACACACTACAAGTCACCACTTTAGTTATTTTAATTTTTTATATATAACATCTTTTATTTATCCTGAAATCATCATATTTAAAATACGAAACAATAAAAAGGTGCATGATAAAAGAAGATAAAGGATGTGTGTTCTTTATCAAAGGTTTTTGTTTTGCACATAAATGGCATGACAGATAAAAGCGGATACAGTGAATACGATAGTGACTGCATTAAATACAGAATCAAGAAGAAGAAAAAAAGTTAGTACTATAAGATTGAGTAATGAACATGTACATCAGTACATACAGTGACATGCTCAGAGATTTCAAAGGATGGACTGAGTGGAAAAGAAGCATCGATGAAGATCCAATTAATGACATGCAGTGTACGGATTCACCATCAAATAAGCATTTATTTTCTTTGTTTCATGTTTTTCTATGCAGAAAGAACCAATAAGAAAATAAAAAGGATAAATAACTATTTCTCTTCATAATAAAATAATTACATCCTGTACTGTAATTAGTTTTGTGAAATTTTCTTTTATTAGATTTTAATATTGAACGACTAATTTAATAATAAATATATTTTTTAAATACTAATTAATATTAAGTTATAAACTTTAGAACTTAATTTATCATTAATTTATATTTAAGACATATTTGTTACATTTTTTAGACGCTATCAAATTAAATTAGAATATTTATTGTTTCATATATTAAATCGTCGGTTTATACATAATTTTGTTTGAAATATCATCAAATATTAGATGTGAATATCTCTAAAGATAACTTAGTTTGTTATATTATAGAAAGAGTGATGATTATATTTTTTAAACATCTCTTCTTTTTCTCTAATTCTCTTTTCATATCAAATTATAATACCTATAATATTTTATTTTCTCATCTTGTACGTATGAGTGATTCTTTCCATTTAGGTAATTCTGTTCCCAGTTCTATGTTCTAGATATTTGTATATTTGTTTCCCCTCACATGGAATCTATTCAAAATGTTATTCATGGATTCTTACATCTAATATTTTTCTTACAATTTTGCCGAGTTAATTTTTTAAGAATAACATACCACACAATAAAATAGATGAAATGAACTGATTGATTAAGTTTTCTGATAAACTTTCGACGACGATCCTTATCCTGCAGTGCTCAGCTTCGGGTAATAAATGCAAGGGAAATGCTAGGCACACCATTTATTTTACTGCTATTTACGGATCAGCTCAATCCATCCGTATTTGGCCCGTACGATTTAAAAAAAAATATGTTTTATGAATTAATTTAAAATTATTTCCTCGTATATAAATTAAATCTATGATT